>NC_081768.1:20489417-20634441 GCF_963082965.1 Carassius carassius
TGTCATTATGCAAACTTAGAAAGTCCAGGCTAATAATGCTTTATTCATTCATATATACACTAATTACACAATAATCATTTATCATTAATCATTAACATTTCTTTTATTTATGACTAATAACCGATGTCTAAAAATATAAGTTAAACTTTGCACTTTTAATCATACTTATTTAAGCTTAAAAAGATGAACGTTTTCACTTGAATTCGAAAACAGCCTGATGAAATCAAGATACAGAATTTCTCATTTACTAATTAACTTGAAAATGATTTGAATTAGAGGTAATTCATCTTTAGGACACACCAGAAGTCCAACTGAAACCTACATTCTGACACCTGAAATCTTTCAGCAGCTGCTTTCATGATTGCTTTTCATTTGCTGTTTTATTATCTGTCATAGTTGTATAAAATCCAGTCGTTAACCATGTTCATAATGAGGTTTATCCATCTTCAGTGACGGTTATATCTTATAATTAAAACGTTTTGCTTTAGCTCTAAGATTGTGCTATGGTGACTGATGAGGTGTGGGGATGGGTGATCATAACAAATTACATTTTACATAAACGTGAAATAAATAACATTAAATTGACCTATCAACTCAGTAAGAGTAAAAAAATTGGGAATTGGGCCCTAAACAAATGATACCCAAAAAAACATTTAAGTATACTAATGAAGAAAGTACTTTACAGCCCAGTACTGTACCACACTACAAGATACAGAACTCTTGCTGTTGTTGTTGTTTGTCCTGAAGCAAACTTACAAACTTTAAAGTGTCTGTAAGACAGCTTGAATGGGCCTTCACTGGTCTGAGTACTAAAACGGAGGGACATGAAGGTGAAACAGAGGGAGGAAACACTAAAAACAGATGCTCCCTTGCCTCTAACCTGTCTCCTCTCATCAGTGCATTGAAGGATCAGCGCACTTACTCCAGCGCTTCACCCTCATCTGCCCATTCCCAGAAGGGTTTCTAGAAACAGCCCACCTAAGACCAGTAGGGCTGAGATTTGAACTTATATACTTGAATGAATGACAAACTCCCTTGAGTCTTCCTAACATCCTTAAATAGCTTTTTTTTACCCTTTACCCTCAGTCTCACCCTTGTCTCATGTACTTTAAAACATTCACTGTTCCTGGTCTTGAGAGAACAGTGCATCTTTGCCAGTCATAGCGTTATATTTATTCTGTTAAACATTATAAAGTTGAATCATCCATGTTAACACTGATCTGATTACATATTTTAATGTAACTATGACACAACACAGTTATTTTATCAGACAATAAACATTTATTCAAAAATAGATTAATTCAGAAACTAATGTCATTATGAGTCATGCAATTATTTACCCTGATTTGTTCAAAAACACTGATTCATTCAGGAACAAAACTAGTGACTTTATGCGAGAATCACTGCATCATTCATTTAAACAATTCATTCAAAAATGCTTTTTTGTTAAGGTAAAAAAACAAGGAACTTTGCAAATAAGTCACTGAATCATTTATTCAACCAATTTGTTATAAAAATGCTGATACATAAGATTCAAATAAATGTGTCCCAAGGCACATTATTTAAAAAAATAAAAATAAAAATTCTCCGGATACTGTTTTGTTAGATTTTTTAAGTGTGGATCAATGCACAGGTTAAAGGCTGATATCACTGATTGCTCATCATGTTTTGAAGGAGATTTTGGTTTAGGACTACAAACACAAATAATAAGAATTACAAACATGACAGGTATTCGTGAGATTGATGGTTGAAGAGACTCCCCAAGAGGTGTTATTAATAATCAATATCTAATCTGATGAGACTTAACTTTTGTAAAGATATGAACAGCACAATAGCAAAATAATTATTTATGTAGTGTGTTTAAATAATAAAAAAAAAAGTGAAGTATAAGTATATGAGGATTGTAACTGTGACAGGATGATTGAAAGTTTGGGTGATGGTGACAGGTTACACGTTGACTGTGCAAATTTATGCATTCATGTTATGGTAGCATGTCCAAAATTTTGACTATTCTTCTGCTACATACTCAAGCAAATTCATTCTTTTAAGGGCATATCAAAGATATATTATGAAAAAGTATTTGAAAAAGTGAAACTTTCATGTATTCAAGATTCATTACTTTTAAAGTAAAACATTTCAAAGTTTTTTTTTTTGATTATAATAGCTTACAGCTCATGAAAGTCAAAAGTACATTATCTCAAAATTTTAGAATATTTCCTAAAATCAATCAATCAAAAAAAAAAAAGCTCAAATTCTTTAAATGTTCATTATGCACATGGCTGGCCAATCAAGCACAGTAATATCATGGTCAGCAAACCACTTGGAAGTGATTTTGGCACTGTGCAGGTGCTAAAGTCCTGCTGGAAAAGGAAATCAGCATTTCTATAAAGGTTGTCAGCAGATGGAAGCATAAAGTGCTCCAAAATCTCCTGGTAGATGGCTGCATTGACTTTGGACTTGATAAAACACAATGGAGCAACACCAGCAAATGTCACAGCACCCAAAATTCAAACTGATTTCAGAAACTTCACACTGTCCTTCAAACAGCTTGAATTCTGGGCTTCTCCAGTCTTCCTTCAGACTCCAGACCTTAATTTCCAAATGAAATGCTAAATTTTTTTCTTTTTCTTTCTGAAAACAGGACTTTGGACCACTGAGCAACAGTCCGGTTTTTTTCACTTAGGTAAGATGCTTCTGATATTGTTTCTGTTTCAGAAGTGGCTTGGTAACCCTTTTTCTAAAGACGTGATGAAGAGCGTGGTGACTCTTGATGCACTGACTCTGTTTTAGTCCACTCCTTGTGAAGCTCTCCCAAGAGTTTGAATCAGCTTTGCTTGACAGTATTCTCAAGCTTGCAGTCATCCCTGTTGCTTGTGCACCTTTTCCTACCCAATTTCTTCCTTCCAGTCAACTTTGCATTTAATATGCTTTGATACAGCACTCTGTGAACAGCCATCCCTTTCAGTAATGATCTTCTGTGACTTACCCTCTTTGTTGAGGGTGTCAATGATCATCTTCTGGACCATTGCCAAGTCAGCAGTCTTAAGCCTGGAACACACCAAGCCGACGGTCGGCCGTCGGGCAGTTTCCTCAGTGTGTTCCGCACCGTTGGCTGAAATTGGTCCTCGTCGGCTTTTCTTCTAATGATTCGACATGTTGAATCGGCGTCAGGCTGTCGGTGAAAGAGGGAACTCTGATTGGCTGTTCAGCTTAGTGAACGAGTCAGTGGACGAGAATAATAGCAAAACAGTGAGCAAAGTCAAAACGGTACAGATAGAGGCTGTTCTAATGATATGTCATCTTACCTGATTGTTCCTTAGCGAATATTTCAATATTAACACGAGAGGAGTGGAATAAAGAAAGTGTTTAGCAGGATTAATATTCAAAACAGTAAGCACGTGCTGCTTTGTTTACGGTTTGTATAACTTCAGCCGGCAGCATCAGTTTCCCTTTTTGAATGACGAATATGGACGAATATATCTGCAGAATTAGACAGTTGTCTCATTTACACGCAGGCGCAGAACGCGCATTCTACCTAACAGTCGGCAGTAGTTCTCTCGTGTGTTCAAGTGCAGCTTTTTACCCCAACGTGAGGCGACAACACAGTTGGCTTTCATCAGCGCTAGTTCGTCGGCGTCAGCTTGGTGTGTTCCAGGCTTTACCCATTATTGTGGTAAAGAACAAGAGATAACCGGAATTTATACTGTAGGAATCGTCATTTAATGAAACTCACATATAGATATTCTAATATTTTGAGATACTGGATTTTTGACTTTCGTGAGCTCTAATAAAAAAAAAAAAAAAAATAAATAACCTTTTGAAATGTTTTACTTAACACACAATTAATCTAGAATATATGAAAGTTTAACTTTTTTAAATAAATTACAAACAAAATGAATTTTTTTTTTTTCTAATTTAAATCACTCACCCATCTGATTTCTTTAGAAGTACTGATTCAATCAGGAACAAAGGGGACTTTATTAATGAGACACTGAATCATTTATGTAACCAGTCCATTCAAAATGCTGATTCATGCAAAAACTGTTTGTTCAACTGAGACTCATGTCAGTAAACTGTTTGCAATTTCATTGGAAGACCAAAACACACAAAGTAACTGGTAATATTTTGTCTTTAATGTATGTTACTCAGTATTAATATCTTCTTTATTTAACTGTTGTGATTATAACTTGCGTATTATGATTAAATATTACTAGTCCAAATATTCTGTAAACACAGCAGAAAAATACTAACTGTCCCCACACAAAACCCTATTTTTGATGATTTTGAAATCATTTTTCATTGATTGAAAGCTTGTTACTATGATAATCTACCCCATTTAATTGAATTTACTCCAGATAATCAGAATCAGAATCAGAATGAGCTTTATTGTCAGGTATGTTTACACATACGAGGAATTTGTTTTCATGACAGAAGCTTCCACAGTGCAACAGAATGACAGCGACAGAACAAAAACACAGAATAAAATAAAATAAAATAAAATAAAATAAAATAAAATAAAAAATAAAGAACAAGTAAATAAGAAATAAAAATATACAAATTTACAATTGTATGTGCAGGTATATTCCAATAGACAGTTTTGTATGTACAGGTAAATTATGTGCAGATTTGAAGTGTAAACTAAGTGTTTGTGTTAGATAAATCAGTGTTTGAGTGTATAAATAGTGTTGTGTGTTCCACAGTTATTGTCAAGTGTTCATGAGATGGATTGCCTGAGGGAAGAAACTGTTCCTGTGTCTGGTGGTTCTGGTGGTCGAAGCTCTGTAGCGTCATCCAGGTGGCAACAGTTCAAGGAGAGAGTGAAGGGTCTAGAGTGATTTTGCCAGACCTTTTGCTCACTCTGGATGAGTACATTTCTTGGAGAGTGGGGAGAGTTGTACCTATAATTCGCTCAGCATAATGACAGTGCTTTACAGTTCACTCTTACCAAAATGCCACTGAACAATAACTACATTCTGTGTGTAAGTCAGGTTTTGCATAGATTATACTGAAACAAATGTGCCTGCAAAGATAGAAAGCCCTGAAATCACTAAAATTGTAAAGCCAGCCAATAGTTCCCATGAATAAATTACTTGATAATAAATATATTAAATAATATCTTAATGAAAATCCAATGAAGATTGGTGTGAGAGATGTACCAATTAGTATATATTATAATTTGCTCAGAAAAAAAGGAAAAGCAATTGCAATTTAAAGTGTAAAAAAAAGTGTAAAAAAAATAACCAAAAGATGAATAAATGTGTGAAAATACGCCCATCACAAGTTAACTGGCTAAAGAACAGGAAGCCTATTTTGGTGAACAATACCAGTATTTGTGCAGCCATCAATGTGTCATCCATGGGAACTTGTGGCTGTTAGTACCATCTCAGCCAAGCATAACATTTCCATAGCTTACCAAAAGCATTCATTCTTTCCCCTGCTGAATTTAGGGACATTACAGTGGCACACTACAGGCCTGTGCTTCACGGGATGGAAGAGGCCGAATTCTTAGCCCACTTTAGTCCAAGTGTTACGTCACTTATTGATGAATCCACCCATGTAATTTGAGCAAAACATTCTGTAATGCTGCCGAATGAGCAAGAGAGGAAAATCCATGAAGTAGTTTAATGTGCTGATCAATTTCAGGCATGCACTTTTCAGCTACAAAAAGTTCACACTGTGGAATTGAATATCTTACATTCTGTTTATTTTTGACTGACTAACTGTACATTATACACAATGACTGCTACACTTATTATAGTAGATGTCCTTGGCAACTAAATTTCCACAAATTGTTTCATATATGACTACAGTAACACTAGTATCACATATGTTTTTGTATTTTCAGTATAAATCAGACTTTCAGCACACTTTACCTTGTTTTTCTGCAGAATTTCATAGATTTCACCTCAAAATCAGCTATAGATTCTATCAGCTATAGATTCCATTTTATGTGTTATAATTATATTAAGAGGTGTAATATTATGACAACAAACACTTACCCATCACCCATGTTTCTAGTCCACAGCACACCAGCACTGTACACTATTCAAAATCCACTGACAGAAAAGAAATTATTATAGCAAAGTTTGAAATGGCTTGAGTTTTCCCTGTGGTGAGCACAAAATGTCACTATAGTCAGTCATGCAAACTGCTGAAAGTGCGTTTGCACCCAGTTAACAGCTGTCAGTGCTTGTATGTTCTTGCATTTGTTTGGAGGCTGCAAACTGTTATCATGGCCTAATGCTGACACCTGCTCTATTAAGTTCAACACAAGCAGGGAAAGTGTGTGTGTGTCTGTGTTGTATAGCGGCAGTGTTATGTGAGATGCAGATGGATTATGCCTCATTCTGTGATAAAGCACAGTTTTATCTCTGTTTGCTCCATGGATTTCAATAACATCACAGAGAGAACTCTTTATGCCCCACTTCCTCAATTTAGATCCTATCACCTTTACTGTAGATGAATGTAAACTAGCCTTCCTAGGGCACCATTTCTTTATCTTCCCCTTTAAATGCTTCTTCATTATACGCCCTCCCAGTTTTCTGCAGGTTCCACTGAGAATCCTTCTATCAGCATCTCAAGAAAGACAATGAAATCATTTTGTCACTGTCTCATTTGGAGCAGTCCTCAGGTATTTCCTCATCCGCTTTGAGATGTAAGAACGATTCTGGTCTTTCACTTGCTGTGGTCTATTTTGAGATGAGTTAGTATCAAAGAAGCTGATGATGGAGAAATTGTAATGGTCCAACTCCACAGAGAAAATTCCCATATAGCACTGGGACAGCCTGTCCTTGACCAGCAGTGTAAGTGAAAAATGAGTGCTAAGTTTACTGTGTGTGTATTTTATATATTTTCCTATATTTTAAATGCATTCTGTTTATGAGAGGGAACCAGCAATTGTGGTCATTACCTTTTTAAGGGATGTCAATACATTTATTCCTCAAGAAAGCATTGAATTGATCAAAAGTGACAGTAAAAACTTTTACATTGTTATCAAAGAAATTTGTTCCAAATAAATTATGTTTGCTTGCACTTTCTTTTCACCAAAGAAAAAACTAAAAAAAAAAAAACCACAGTTCCACAAAAATATTAAGCAGCACAAGTGATTTCAGCATTGATAATAAGATTTTTTTAAAACTAAATCAGCGTATTAGAATGATTAGAAATATTTTTACTGCATTTTATATATTTTATATTTTTTTGGCCAAATTTAAATATATATATTTTTTACATTTTCATTATTATTATTATTATTTTAGTCAGTCAAACACTCTACAGTCATGCAACTTAATATCATTAAGCTCAATTGGCTCAAAAATCATTGCAGAAAAAGCCTTTCAGATTCATTCTAGGCCTGTTTAAAGGATATTTTGAGCTGCAGCTCCCTGTTTTCACCCCCCTCAGGACAGCAGGGAGCACTTATGTAATGGTGGCACCTACACAGCACACACATGCACACACACCACTGTTTTTTCACATTTAAAAAAAAACATGCCAGTGTAGATCCACTACATCCTATTTTACTTGCACAAACACACAGATCCAGGACGCTGGGGCACACCATTGAAAGTAATGGAACAGCGTGGCATCTAAACAAACCAGGATTCAGCTGCTTAGCATTGCACTCATTCCCCTTCTACAAGTCTGTAAAGTAGTGAAACAAAGTGGCAATGGAGCTTATTGTCTGAAATTCGCTCACTGCTGATCTGAGGCTCCACTCGTCCCTCTTTGGGTGTCTCAAGTGAAGGCAACTGGACAGCAATTGCCTAATCAAGTAGTTCACCATACCATGAAAAAGGCCAGATAATCTTAACTATAAGCACAAAGGTCCTCTGTTAGCAAAGACACTTTTGTGGTGCTGCTCTGTGGGTCGGTTGGGGCTCGGGTGAGGGTTGCAGACTGGTTCTTTGAATTGAAAGGGTGCTTAATTTAGCCACACAATGGCTTCGCTTCACAATGAGCGACTACGAACTAGTCTACTTTGACTAAAACTGCACACTGTCAGGTTGCTCCACGGTGCCCGACTGAAGCAAACCATACTGGGAAACCATCCATTTAAGTAAATGTATAATCCAATTTTGTGCCCATGTACAATCATAGAAATGGCAAGAATGTAGACTACTGGTAAGAGTTCTCCAGAGGAGCTGAAGTAATTAAAGTATGGCAGACATTAGTGTTAGTCTGCATTCATAGAGTATTTATGATCTTGCTCTGAAATGTACAGTATGCTGCCCAGTACCCTTGGTGTTCTAACGAATAGAACAATTTAGCTTTATTCCCAATAATTAACTCTTTGATTTCATGTCTCCTAAGTACCTCCAGGACATTGGTACGATTTTCCATCTGGAAAATCTGTAATAAATGATAAATTAGTACAAGCATGATTCTGTTTATTCCTAGTACTCATTTGACGAATGTCATGATGGCATTCCTTGTTCTAGTTCATTATTGCAGCATTTGTGAAAGGGGCAAATGACCAGAAAATATGGCAGGTATTATAAAATATGGCAAGGATTTTCATCCAAAGAAACCCTAAGGGATTTCTGTAAGCTCTCTCCAACAGAATGACTAAAGATCCTGTCTTTATCAATCAGATCTGATTACAAACTGTTCACATTTTGCATGTAGAGAATTACTTTTGCCTCTTTGTTTGCTCTTTTATCTGTAGGTGGAATGATAGTTTCTAAGAAAACGCCTGGTTTACAAAGTGGTAAGTGGTATAGTGTTCAGGCTATTGAATTTTTTTCCTTCCACATAAGTCCATAGTATCATGGGCAGAACAAGATGTAAATGATGCATTATAGGTTAATATGATAACATTTTGAGTCTGATCCAAAACTTCACTAGGCTAAGATACTCATGACACTTAAGATGCACATGACACTTATATTATTTGTCGCTGCCATTTTACTTAGACTCAAAGGTTCTGCTTTAGGATTTTATATTGTACATAGAGTGGCAACTCAAACATGTAAATTTAAAACAAGGACATCCTTAAAAATAATTTACCACAATTTAATGATGGTTGTACTTCTGATAGTCCACTTTAGACATTCTACAAACTATAAGTAACTTTTGCAACTATATGTCAACTAACTGTCATTGAAGCGATAATTCACCCAAAAATGAAAATTCTGTTTTTAATTACTCACTCACATGTCATTCCAAACCTGTAAGAGCTTCTTTCATCTTCAGAACGCAATATAAGATATTTTTGATGAAATCCGGGAGCTTTCTAACTCTGCAACTGAAACGTTCAAGGCCCAGAAAGGTAGTAAGGACATTGTTAAAATAGTCTATGTGACATCAGTGGTTCAACCTTAATTTTATTAAGCATAACACATGGAATAAACCCTGGACCAAATATTGTTTTAGTATTAATCACATGGCCGAGAGAGAGGTAAATGTGCACTAATAAAATGTATGAGTTTGATCTGAAAAGATATGGTAAATGTTTTGACCCTTTTAAAGGTTGATTTTAAGCTAATTTTAAAATTCCTATTTTTTACATTTCATATTCTGCCAATGCATCATTACATGCCTAGTTTTTTTTGCATTCTGCATAATATAATTTTATTTGACTATTTTATTTAAATTTTTGCAGTAAGAACCACAGACTTATTTTTAGATACTTTGCAACTCCAAAAGCTGTCTATCTTCATGCATCAAACTCTGAAACTGAGACTCGTTGAAAAGTTAAATGAAGCCGCAGGAAAAAAGGTAAACAGCTCATTATCTCTCGCTCTCCCTCTTTCTCTCTATCCATCTTTGTCTTGAATTTTGTACTGATGAAATTGGCTGGAGAAATAAGATGCCCCGGCTCTCATGTCCTATTTGGAACAGGTCCACAGATTACATTTACACTTTTTGTTACTTTCTAAGACAAAACGGATTGTAGAATAGTTTCTGAGAAGGAAAATTAGATAAAAACATATTTCCACCTGACAATATTAATGCCTCTATTAATAATGCAATATTAATATCTGCTGAGGAGTTTGTCCTGTGATGGCCAGACAGTGTTGTGTATGTAACATACATACTGAAAGGCTTGAAACTGATTTAGCTCAGTGGTAGAGCATTGTGTTAGTAGCACAAAAAGTTTGTGGGTTTGATTCCCAAGCAACATGTTCAGTAAAAAAATGTTAGCCTTAATGCACTATGAGTTGGTTTGGATAAAAGCCTCTGCTGAATGCATTAATGTAATTTAAATAATCTTTAATGTATGTATACAGTGGACAATTATCTCAAAGCATTTTGCAGCTGTATAATGTGTGTGACAGTTCTGGAGAGTCTACAGGGTATAATAATAATTCACACTGATGGTTGTCCTATTTCAACAGGCAAAAGGCAACTTCAGTTATTATAAATTAACTTCCCAGTATAAAAATAGTCTGAGTGCAAATAATGATTTCTTATGTTTACAGAAAAGTTCAGAATATATACTCTAATTGTGTTAAATTCTTATGTAAATTATTCTACAGTTTTTAATGTGTGAAATCACTGTTTGACTTTGTTACTCATATTTAGCAAACAAGTCTTAATAAAAGAACAATGGAACAATTAACAGAGCTTTAAACAAGCTGAAGAGAAAAATAGACGGTTATTGGCCTCGTTTTGTCCAGTTTTGGGGAGGTGATTATTGGACAAATAGATGAGCTGTGTATGAGAGGTTGTATACAGTACAAGGGTGTACAGTACATTTGAGAATGTTTATGCTGCAGTGCGCGCTGCTGATTTAACAGGTTTTGAATTATGCAAATGAATCCCTTCAGGCTTGCTACATTGCTCTAATGTCTAATTGAGCCCCATGACGTTTTAATTTAATGAACTCATATGAACTGAGAGCCTTTATTTTTGTTTATGGCAGCCCTGGCTCTACACCAAAGCTGCAGTTGCAGCTGCAGTTGTAACTAGTTTATATACTCTTATAATAAATATATATTTTAGATCATTTAAAAAATGCAACAAATTAACATATTTAAAATAGCTGAAAACTTTTTATAGGTTTGTGCAATTTATGTATGATCTATACAGTATGTCGCAAAATCTTGTTGAAAAAATACTTTTTTTTTTAAAGATCCTATACAGACTACTCATTAGATCTGCTGTGTTCTTTCAGTTTTGGTTATGGTTTGTTTAGCATTACTGCCTTCAGTCATGGTTTCTTAAACAATATTTCTGGCTTTGAGTCAGGTTATAAACAGTGAATGATGAGACATATTTGTTGTCCTGCTGAGACCCCCGGTAAGCCCCCCACAGCCTTTCTATATAGTGTACAAGTGTTGGGTGTAATTATTTATTAAGTAATTAGTTACTGTTGTAGTAAATTAAGGGGAAATGTATCTAAATAATTACAATTAATTATGATTAATTACAATCATTTTTATGAGCTGCCAGTATAACTGTAGCAGAATTAAATTGCCATCAACTAATATGTTCGACCAGCGAACATTTATCATAATTTCATATAAACTCTAAGAAAGGATATTTTCATGGCCACAGAAAATACTTTTATACAGTATTAATGCATCTGAGCATATAGCGAGGATCAAAATCGTAAGGGACATTGATTTTGAGAGTTGACATTGAGAGTTTGAGAGAGACATTGAGAGTTTTATTAACTAAACACTAACACAAACTAGTCAAACAAACAAACAAACAAACATACAATCACTCATATATGTGAATGAAGATATGCATTGCCTTGGCCTGGAATGAGCATCTGGATGCAGTCTCAGATGAAAGTCTTGATGGTTTGGAGATTTGGTGGTGTAGGAGTTGCGATCACATTCTTCCGGGTTTGAAGAATGATGAATTCCAAAGATGTCCTGACTCGATGGTGATTGGGAGTTTCTTCCCAGTGGAAAGTGAAAAAGATCTAAGAGAGACATCATCTGAGATCCTAGAATCTTTGGTGAATGGAAAGTCAAGGCTGAAGGCCTGGCACATGCTTAGAGGTATAAGAGAGTTCTAGCTCATCCTCCTCATCCTCTTAGTATCTAAAAAAAAACGCAGACTAAAGGAGGGTCACTGATGTGAGGCCTTTAAGTTCTGAGAAGGTTCACGCCTCTCAGGATGGGCTTGTCCAATGAGAAAGGCTGAAATTTCAAGCGGGAGCTTGGAAATAGGGGAGAGTTTTACGACCCTTTGTGTGAGGACATGGTAATTTGCATATGGAACTCGATTAGGTGTTGATGCACAAACTACTAAAGGTTCTTAGAACACTAATATGTTGCATAGGTATAAACGTATTACCGTAATTACCTTTCCCTAGAAAAAGTAAAGTATAAGGGATTACTCTTATGTATTTATTTTACTGTAATTTAATTATAGTTACTTCTTATGTAATTGAACTTGTAGACTGTAGAACTGTCACAAATCAGGTAAGTGTAAACAGGAAGGTTTATTAACAGGTATTGCAGATGGATTAACTTGTCGAAATTAATGCAGGTGAGGAATAACACAATGAAGGTTTCTGGTGTGCTTATCTGTGGGCTGATGGTGTGTCTGTTTTGCAGATTGCACCATATTTCATGTCTATTCTTGTATCATTAACTTGTCGAGGTTGATGTAGGATTTAGAAAGTAATTAGTAATAAGTAATTAAATACTATTTGGAGAGAGTTATTTGTACAGTAAGTTGTTGAAGATGTAATTAGTAACTAGTAATTAATTAACTTTTTAGAATAACTTACCCAACACTGCTGTAAATCATAAAGACATTTACATATAAAGTATATTTTTTATTAACAGACAGGGATGTGACATGCATACTCATCGAAGTATTTCTCTAATGATGTGCTGTCAGATGTGACCTTTTGGGAATATGTAAAGGATTGGGCAAATAATAAAACAAAAATTGTAATAAAAAAATCTATTTTTCCCCGAAAAGCCCAGAGTCACTGGACAAGAACATGTTGTACCTCCATGATATAACAAATACCACTCCTTTGCTCTTTGTGCCTCAACCTTTGTGCTTATTTAGTTCTTTAACTTAAACTGTACTGAGTCATATTTCAAAGACTCTTCCAGGCCAGAGGACTCTATAATAGACTGTTACAGAAATCAATAAACAATATGTGGGATTGTAAATATGGGTGGAGATGGTTATATTTCTCGATGAATGGGGAGGACAAGGGCTAGTTGTCACACTTTTTAGTGTTTCTCAGGTTGTATTTGTTTATGAAAACCAAGACACATACCTTAAAGGGATAGCTCATCCCAAAATGAAAATTCTGTTATTATTTACTTACCCACATGTCGTTCCAAATCTGTTGTTCCAAATCAGTTCTGTTGAACACAAAATAATATTTTTTATTTTTAGAATGTTGGTATAACCAAAGAGTTGACTTCCTTAGTATGGAAAAATACTTTAAGTCAGTGGCTACCAGCAACTGTTTTTGCTGGTTTTTGAATTTAGCAAAAAAAGGTGCAAATCTCTCAATGGGGCAGTAACCCTGAGGCACAAAAGCTAAAAGGTAGATCTTTGTACTTTGTTTACCCCTATATTAGTACCCTAAAGGTACATATTATTACTTTAAAATATTAGAACATAAAGTATACGTATTTTGAAAGGATCCCTGACAGTTCTGTACCTATTTTCTTTTTTATTGCTCCGGAAAAAAAAGACATTTATATATGTTTACAGGGCATAGGGGTATGTTGTCACAATTGAAACTATTTCAGATGTACATAGTAAAAAAATATGAAGCATAAAATAATTAATTAAACAGCAAATTGTAACAAAAATACTGTTACTATATTATAAAATAAATAATAGGCTAGGATTACTTATGTGACAACATCCCCAAAAAAGAAGGTAACATATTGCCTTATGTGAACTTAAAACCTTGTCAGAACCATATAGCTGTGGAGATTCAGCAATTCTGACAACTTACCCCGGTTTCCTCTCTAGGCACACATTTTCTTTTTATCATAACTCTTGTTTTTATTAATACGAAATGTTTGTAGTCCCCATATTATAACGTCAGCATTTAAACGCGTCAAATAAACAGACTCTGCAGTGCCTGTTTACTGTCGGTGAGACATTAATTACAATAGAGTTCAAGTGGCTTGCTGAACCTGAGCGTGTCGGCCGTCGCGAGCCCCTGCGCGTGGGCACTCTCCCACAGCCGGGCTGCTTGTCGCTCCAGATCAGGGGGGCTCTCTGTGGCCAGCGGCGGTCCAGCGCGGAGCCGGAGCGGGGGGCAGAGACACTCTACTCAGGGATTCAAGGCAGTTTGCAGCAGTCCCTTACAGAAATATGGACGCAGAGTGCGCGTATTAACCTTCAGCAAAGGGAGTTTGTCCTAGTTTAGAGAGAGAGAGAGAGAGAGAGAGAGAGAGAGAGAGAGAGAGAGAGAGAGAGAGAGAAGGCGGCTCAGATCTGCGTGAACTTCACCAGTCTTTGGAAGCAGTGAAAATACCAGGACGCTTTCTTCAGACGCGTTGATTCTTTATGGACGATAGCTCAAGCGCTCTTCACGCAGTCAACGGTGAGTGACTGAACCCTGCTTGAAAACTGGTGCGAGTTAAGCACACAGCGTTACAGATGTTTCATGTGTATTTTTTATGTTTTGTTTATCGAAAGTCGTTTTAACATGCTTACAATAAGCTATTTTTGTTATTGTAGTATTTATTTATTATTATTTAGTAATTAATCGTACAGTATAGTGACAGTATGCGTATTTATGACCTCACTACTAACTATTCACTAGACGCTGGTACTTTTTCATTAGATAAGTTAAAATTGACTAGAATTTTCATTAATCAGTACTCAATAGTAGCCAATTTGTTCCTTTACTAATAGGCACAATCCAACAAGAGACTGTTGCATTAATGGTGACAAATTACAGTTTTTGTATTAGAATTGTATTTTTGTCACTAGACCTTTCCCAGTTTTAAAATGATACCAGTATGAGAGATACAAGTAACTTTCATTGTTTACCAGTAACATTTTGTTAGCATCAGTTGTTACTATTAAATAGTATCTCAGTATGTTTAAAATGTGTTAAAAAATCATACTAGTAAGATTAAGTTACATTTTATTATTTAAATTTCCTGGCCTCATGTGTAAAATGTTGCGTTTCATCAACATTTGTATTAGTAACACTGTAATTTGTCTTCTTACTTATTTTTTGAATATAAATTTCATCTTAGTTTGCTTTCGTTTGTGCTTATGTACATTGTTTTTGCTGTTATTTTGGCTATAGTACTTTATCTTACAAAGGTCATAATTTTGTTGAATGTAGGCAGACACCAATTTATCCCAGCAACAGTAATTATGGCATCCCAGTGTCTTTTTTAATTACAGCACATGGAGCGTCCCTCCTGGAGACACATCTTTGTATTCATTCTCGGTGTGTATTTAACACATTCTCACAAATCCCCATGATTCATTCTCAGTAGATTCAGATCTCACCTTTGACTAGTTTTATGTACTCGGTAATAATTGTGACTTGTTTATTGCCTTTAATGATGTTATCTGAGAATTAATACGGTCTCTGTGTGTGTGTGTGTGTGTGTGTGTGCTCTTGTTTTTGTGACATATCAGGACAAAACTCTGTATAATGACATGGGTTTGACACAGGTATTATACAAGGAGAGGGTGACTTATGAGGACATAACCCATGTCCCCATTTTTCAAATCGCTTATAAACCATACAGAATGAGTTTTTTTTTTGAGAAATTAAAATTGCACAAAGTTTCCTGTGAGGGTTAGGGTTAGGTGTAGGGTTGGTGAAGGCCGATAGAATATACAGTTTGTACAGTATAAAATGTGTGTGTGTGTGTGTGTGTGATTCACAAAACAGTTTGCTTTCAAAGGTTTTGTTGGGGTTAAGTGTCTTCATCTGTCACATTTAACATCTCAACCGACACCCCTCCCCCCAAAATTAAGTCTATTTACGGTACTAGATTTACATTCAAATACTGGAGTTATTTGGAAATTTCTTTTATTCTCAGTTAGATTTGATTCTCAGTGATATTCTGGTTATGTTTTGTGTGATTCACCCATTTACTGTAATGTTACTTCAGTACTACAGCCTTCTTCTGCCAGCTGTTGTTGTTTAAAACAGCATTTGTTTTATGCGCTATATGACAAGAGTTATGGTACGTGATGTGCTAATTTAGGACAGTGTTTTAGTGACTGTCAAATCATAAATTAGTTAAATATTCCATATTGCCTTTCATATTGCATTGGAACAACTTAAAAGTAAAGAAAAAATGCATTAAACACCCAGTCATTTTAATGTTATGATTCAAGTGTCTGTCATGCTGAAGGAAACTGCAGTGCTTAAATACAATAAAAAAAAATATTTTCCTCCTCCTCTTTAAAAGAATCAGGCTTAATTTTGACCAGTTTACCTGTCGTGTTCAAAATAGTTCTGTTTCATCTATCAACGCAGATTAAGATCTAATGAACTGAAAACACAAAGTCCCTTATCACCAGAGTCTAGGAACCCACTTGTGGTTCCCATCAGTAGAAGATGAAATATTACACTAGATTTGATTCTGCTGTTATAAGACATTCTTCACACTGTCAAAAACAGCCCTCTCTGGAATTTCATTCTTATTATGAGACATGTTTAGCAGTATGTTTATTTGTATTTTTGAGGGCTTTAAAAGCTACAGTATGTGAAACAGGATATGCAGCATTCATGCACCACTGTTACTTGTACTTGTAGCCAACTTTAAAATTGGGAGGATCCAATGGCCATGTACTGACACTGCTTTCTGGCACTGCACATTGACCGCCATACCCAGCTGCTTTCAGACATCCCATTGGAAGTATTTAGGATAGAAGTACTGTAGGTGGATGAAAGTGATATTTAATATTTTATATATACTCTCTGTGCCTTGTGTTTGTATGAAAATGCATGCTGGTTGTTTCAATCAGTCTCTACACTGGAAACCGTTTATTGATTGTGTTTATCCTCTTACAATTGACATACTGCATAACAGTATGAATGAGAATTGACGAATTATCCTGGCAGCTGTATTTAATTTCAAGGCCTTGAATCTTTGAAGTATAGAACATATAGCTTTGGGAGTCAGTTTAAAAGTTATTTTTGAACAGTTTCCAAAGAGAAAGATGAAATGTATAAACATAAATTATTAATATTTGAGATGTCCTTAATCCCTCAGCAACAATTTTTTTTCCTCCCAAGAGAAAACAGTTTTGCACGCTGTACATTGCTGGACTTGCATTGCACCCACTTTTATAATTTCACAAGTGCAGGCCGTTTAATATCAACAGACTGCTTTTATGAGTCCAGCCGAAGGGAATCACTCACATGAGCTGTCAGTGTGTTTATAGAGTTAAGAGAAGCAAGTCAATGTGCTGGAAGGCTGGTCACACTGTGAAAGCCCAGCTGTTGCTAACAGTTTGTGGGAAATAGGAATCAGAGGTAAGCGCTCAATGACCACTAGGTCATGTGACATACATTCCATGTACTGTAGCTCATATAACTTTTAACCAACTGCAGTGACAGCCTTGCTAAACCAGGCATGTGAAGTTCTTTAGTGTTTAATTGATGGATATAGAGACTGATAAAATGAACAAAGCATCTGTTTCAGAATTGATGAATTTGGCATCTGCTGCATGAATGAAGATAGAGTTTGTAATTCCATAGGGTGTTGGATGGCTTTTGGCAGGCGTTGCGTTGCAACCTGCCTGCCATTTTTGTCTTGATTGGAAGTGCACATCAGTATACCGACAGTCTAGGGCACCAAATTTATGAGGTTATCTCTGATATGGTTAGTGTGGGAAAAATTCAGCGCAGACACAGAGAATACCGTAAATCTTTGATTTAGTTGCTGGAGTGGCTCTAACGTAGCCATTTATTAAATTCACCAAGACTTTGCTGTCTGAATTTTAAAAGAATAATGGCATTTTTACGTGACTGGAGTCCTGACAGTAGATCTAGCGCTCTTGAGGCTGATTTGCTGTGATATGCATATGTGCGTATTTATGGCTCTGTGTGTGTATGGAAGCAGTTGATCTGTATCATGTTGGGGGAAAAGCCATCCATTAATATCCCTGAGAGAAAATCAATGTGCGCCACACTGTTTTCTTGTTTTTGTCTTTCACTTTCTGCTAATATATCACATGGAATAAGTTTCTTGACGGATTTACAAATTGGAACAGAACAATCTGCATCTCTCGGCTCGATTACAGGCCTCTCTGTGGCTGTCAGTTGGACCCCTCAATCTCAATCACAAAGCACAGGGTAATTTTAGTTCAGGAAGAATTGCACAGAATAAATGAATCAAAGGCAGTGCTTGAATGTTGTGATAATGAGAACTGTGAGGAGCCATTATTCTGCTAAATCTATATAGTCAAGGTGTCAGTGTAATGCTTACAGCTGTGATGTTGAGGACAAGCAAACCCAAGCCTCCCGACTGACCTCAGAGAGTGAAGTCAGCAAAGTGATAGTGATAGGCTGTAAGCTCCTCCCACAAAAATGCCCATCCACTTCCACTTGAGAAGTCGTGGCCTAGTGATTAGAGAGTTTGACTCCTAACCCTAGGGTTGTGGGTTCGAGTCTAGAGCCGGCAACACCATGGCTGAGGTGCTCTTGAGCAAGGCACTGAACACCCAACTGCTCCCCGGGCGCTGCAGCATAAATGGCTGCCCACTGCTCTGAGTGTGTGTTCACGGTTTATGTGTGTCCACTGCTTTGTGTGTGTGCACACTTTGGATGGGTTAAATGCAGAGAACAAATTCTGAGTATGGGTCACCATACTTGGCTGAATGTCACGTAACTTTCACTTTTCTGTGGAGGTCTTTGGAGCAGCAAGACGTGATTTCCAGTGATATGTACTATGAGGTGTGTTGCATACTTTGGCAATTTGCATTATGAGGTTGTAGGGTCTCTTTTTATGTGAAATATAATGAATAAATTTATCAATAAAATCCATTTTTGCACAGCAAAAGTGACACAGAAGCTGCATCTGAAGCAGCATTTTAATTTATGTATTTAGATGTATTTACCTTGAAAATACATTGAAATAATTACAAAAATTGCAATGCAATAATGTGATTAATGTTTTTTTAAATAATATTTAAAAATTTGATGCAATTTTAGAGCCAAGAATGATCCAATAATCAGAAGCTTTTGTGGAAGATAAATAGTACTAATTGTACTTTAAATAATTGTAGTAATAATTGTGCTTTTTGTGTTTCAACTGTTTGAAATTTAATGTCTACATATACATATAAGCTATAAAGAGGCTTATTTACAAAAAAAAAGAATATACAAAAAAGGACGAGTCTCATTCATATGCACTTTTTGTGCATAAAATCTATCTGTGCATGAAATGTATTAATTTGTTCATGCATTCTATGAAATTTTCACAAACAAATCATGAGAAACAAACAACTGTCACACTAAAATGTATTAAAAGTGAACAACAAGATAAAAATATATAGGAACAAATGAAACCAGAAAACTCACACACTGTGAAGATGAACATAAGATGGTTTATACATGTTTTATGCAAATTACTAACCTTAGGCACTTGGTCGCTCATTTAAAATAATCCAGATTCATTAACTTTAGAACGAGTTAAGAACAAATTCATGTGCATGTGCATTTGTTCTGAATTATGCAAAAAAAAAAAAATTGTGCCTTTACATTATTAGTGAATGAGACCTAATTAACGGCTGTTATTAATGAACAAGACAAATTAATGGCTGTAATTTAATTACCAACATTAAAAATTTTCCCAGTTATCAAAGAATACTATTTTGGCCTCTGATATACAGTATTGTGAGGAAAGCGTACTCTGAACTAGCTTCACGTCTTGTGCTTGGCCTGCTTTCTATTAGCCAGGAATCTGCCCTGTCAAAGGGCTCTGCAAATCTGCACACCCCCACACTGAGAATGAAACATTATGAAAACACTGTCCTTTTTGTACGTCCCTTGATTTATGATCTTTGGCTTGCGAGAGTAAAGCACGCTGCACTTTCTCTCCATCTCTGTCTCCAAGCTGATGCAACGCAGGGGTCCTCGGCTCACAACTGTTTCCACTGCACAGTGCGTCCCATGGTGATGTGAGTTATGATAAGAGACAAGCCGCTCGCTTCTGCCTGAGGCTTACTCTGACACTCACCTCTTTCTGCTGTGCTGCTGGCCTGGTCCAGTGCATCTCCCACTGACTACAAACAAGCAAACCGTGCAACATGCCACAGTTTCCTGCTTTACTGCTGCTGACCTTGCCTGCATTTTAACCTCTGATCTGTAATTACATGTGTAAACATTAGTTCAAGAGCAGACGATGGTAAAGGAATGCCAAGTTTGCAGTCTGCTTTAGGAGAATCAGATTTATGCTTGGAGTCACTGAAGCTGTTTAACCAGTATGTCATCACCATTTATACAGAGCGGCCCTTTAATGCCTCAGTTGTATGTGTGTGGTCAACACCCATATCCAGTCTACAGACTTCACACAAGACCAATCCAACAGGGAAGGAATATAATTGTCAGCATTTTAGTTCTCATTTGTAGTCACAATTGATCAACAGTTGTCACATTAAATTTATGTTAGTCACATGTATTTTGTAGATAGTTTTTCTGTCTCTGTAGTACTACTGCTTAGTTCAGAGTTCATTAACAAAACTGTAGTAAAACTGATTTGATGGATGAATCAGTAATGTGACGCAAATTTTTGTGTTCTCTATACTATTCTCTCTTTAATGTGTTTAAAAATAAATTAAAAGTGATTTCAGTATGTGGTCCTAGATTGAAACGTTTTTATGTGAACATATTGTTAAACATAATTTAAACAAATAAATGAATTAATAAATATAGAAGAAATTAGGTTCAAATTTAATTCTATATTTATTTGTTAATTGATTTGTTTTTGAACTCCTTCATATAGATCAGAGGCTCTTTATTTTTCTTAAATAGAAAAAGAAGTATTAAAGCCATTTTTTAGCCATTATCATAAATTGTTTTGAAAATAGTATAAAAAATAATTCAATTAAAGGCTCTGGTCACAATTTAGTTCGGGGACCAAGTCTCACTAGTGGCCTTTCCCCTTTATAAACTCCTAATTTATTAATAGTTAGATAGTTGTTAAGTTTAGGTTTGGGATAAGATCAAGGAATCTAAAATATGGTCATGCAGAATAAGGAATTAATATGTGCTTTATAAGTATAAACAGCCAATATACTAGTAATTTGCATGCTAATAAGAAACTAGTTAATAGTGAGAACCTCTCTTGAATCTAAAGTGTTACCAAGCTCTTTTTCATAAAAACCCATGTGCAAATTGGCTCTTCAGAACATAAAGTTCACATAAAGTTCATGAGATTCCGTAAAGAAGAAATGCCATGTAGATAGCAATTCAATTATAGAGCTGATGAAATCCTATATTGACGTCCCCTCTGAAGGTTTTAACTGGCTATGTAAAATAATCCAGAAATCAATCTTTAGTGGAATTTGTCGCTTGTGTAATTGATGGCTGCATGAGAACCTCTGGTTAAAAGATTGCAGATCTATAGTTTGAAATTCTGTGTCTCCATCTTTGACGCAGCGGGCTGCATAAACCAGAGGCCTTATGCTCAGTCCAGTCATGCTGAACCATGACGGCAGACTTCCAGGCATGTCTACAGAGCCGTGTAGGCTTTGATTGCCCTGTCTCGTGAAGGGATTACCATCCACACAGCCTAGCACAGCAATCTAAACTGTTCTCGTTTTGTGTCCTTGATCACCCCCATCCCACATGCAGGCCATCAGTCAGACTTATTAGCCGCCTAGAATATAGAGATCTGAGTCTGGAAGTTGCAGCTTTGTAGTGCACCATGTTCACACTTAATCTCCAAAAGCCTGGAGTGACTGCAGCAAGGTTGTTGACCCCTCTCAATGGCCTTGTTAACCTCTCTGCTATTCCCATGTTGAGAGGCATCTGTGAAGGTAATGGGATGAGGTCAGAGTGTCAAGAAATGGTCCAGAAGACACAATATTATTTCAGTGCTGTCCATTATGACAGTAAGCGGGTAAAGCATCCATAACAAGCCAGTATTCCTGGAATGTGTTGACCAATGGAGCAAGCAATTGGCAGGATGGCATTGTTTAAGAGCAGATCTGAATGCCGAGAGCCCATTAAATGAAGTACACATTTTTCTGACATTCCATTGGCTTGCACTGAGGCATTGTGTTGAGAAATAAAGAATTATCTGGGAAGTACTAAACTGCCACACAAACAAAGCCTGGATCCCCACATCTTGATTTGCTCGTTCTTCCATTTTTAAGTGGAATTAGACTATATGAGATCCTGCAGGCTGACACATGAATCTGGGTGGAGCTGTACATTTACATTAGCATGTATCATACTCTGCAATTGCTATCACTTTATAAATCCATATATGCATGCTAATCCACTGTTGCTCAACTACTAGCTAAACTCATTTTCAGTAATGAATTTATTGGTCAAACTGATTAATTGGCCAAAATTTGGCTTTTTATAATGGCTTGGCCGGTTAACAGAAGCATTAGCTCTAATCCCCTTATCTATATTTCTCCTATGCCCTAAATTATTTCCTTATCTAGTTTTCTTATAAACCCGACATTGACACTATGAATATTGAATATTGGTGAGTAGATGCCGACAAAACTTTCATTTTTGTGCTTGTGTTTCTGTGCTTGCAATAGATTGCTGCAATAAAACAAAGAAATTAGTTAGAGCTTTTCTAACTGCCAGTTTCATTTTTCCAAAGTGAATGGAATTTTCTGAGTGAGTTATTGTTTAAATGCCTGAAATAAGGTCTGTGGTTAACACAAGCTCCAAAAAATTATGTTCAGCATGTTAAAAAAAATCATGTTAAACAGGAAAACGTCTCAGGTTACGAATGTAACCATGGTTCCCTGAGAGGGAACGAGACACTGCATCCTCTGAGGGGACACTATGGGGAACGCCTCGTCGTGACCCGTGTCTGAAGCATACTTTGAAAAACGGCAACGTGTTGGCCGGCGACAGCCTCTGACCTCACTACCAGCGAGACTATAAATACGCGCACGTAGGACCCGTCACTTATCTTCTTCGTGAAGCTTGCGTCCGAAGCATGGCAGGGAGCTAGAGGACGCAGTGTCTCGTTCCCTCTCAGGGAACCATGGTTACATTCGTAACCTGAGACGTTCCCTGTCAAGGGAACTTCGAACTGCGTCCTCTGAGGGGACACTATGGGGAACAGTATACCCACGCCGCCATGCTGAGGGGAGTGCAGGCCAGAATCATGGCAAACACTAAGTACCAACTCTACCATTTCACCGGGAGTCGCCCCTGGGACGGTTCGACGGCTGTCTATGACATTATCCCTTATGGCCAAAGGCCTAAGCTACATACCCAACTTACCTGTAGGGCCTTGGCCCGGGGTAGAGCTGAAAGCTTGGAATCACAAAAGATTCCTTTAAAGGGATACGGTTAAGAACCTAGCACTTTCTTCTACCAAGTCTTGCCTGTCACACAGGGGCTACTGCTAGCTTTCGCAAAAAACTTGCTGAAAGAGCTGTCCCAACTGTACTCTAGTAGCAATGCCCTGTTCTAGATAGGTATCAGAGGATACCTGGGTGGAGTGGCGCCCAAGATGAACAGGGCTTTAACCGACTCAAGAAAGGGCACGAAGCAGCCGAGCGAAGCCCTCACCATATAGGATTTTAGAAAGAACGCAGAGTACTACTGGCGAACTTACCACAGTGTGGATTTCAGAAAGTGTGCAAATACTTCACGTGCACACTTACCATAACATGGATTTACAAATACTGTTCTAAGGAGGGCTCTCGTGGCAGCTCGTAGATGGAATGGCCCGGGAGGAGAGCAATTGGAGGAAGGAATGTACAGATGAAGCCTCGGCCACGTCTGTACCCTGGTGTCCAGACCCAATGGAGCTGGATGAGTCAGAGGAAGCCAGAGGGGATAGTGCGATGCTCTCTCGAGCCGCAAAACCGATCCACCCAAGTCTGGCCAACTTCTCCAACTCAATTTCAACACCTTGGTGCGAAGGCGCCATTCCCCGAGCCTCAGCCCCTGCCTCAGCAGGATGTCTGCTCTCACAGTGTGTCTCAAAAACAGTATGTAGTACTGGAGTGCTCTGTTGAAAAAAACGAGAATTCAGTCTCATATGAGAGGAGGGCTCCGAGCTCAGAGTAGCACGCTCATAGGCGACCCTTTTCCTTTAGAAAAGGGGAGCGCTGCTAAACTGCCACTATATGTGGGAGTTCACCTACAGAGAGGCCTAAAGAGGCCTACTACCTTTTACCAGACAACCACCTTAAGTGGAAACTGAAAGTAATCTGGAACTCAACTCCAGGGAGGCCTGGTGAGGCCTACTACCTGACGACCACAAAACATGGGAGCTCACTTACAGAGAGGCCTGGAGGGGCCTACTACCTTAAAACCCATGCTATTTAGTGGAAACGCACAGTATGTGGGAGCTAAACCTCCAGGGAGGCCTGGTGAGGCCTACTACCTGATAACCACAATATGTGGGAGTTCACCTACAGAGAGGCCTACTACCTGTTACCAGATAACCACCTTAAGTGGAAACTGAAAGTAATTTGGAACTAGTACTAGTACTAGTACACAGTACGTCCACACAACCCCTCATGTTGAGGGAAGTGATGCTTGAGGTGTATAACAAATACAAACTGGTTGAATGAAGCCCATGGAACCCAGGGTTAATCATCTTAAGAAAGGGAACGAAGCCGAGCGCGTAACCCCTACCGTACAGGATTTCAGAAAGTGCGCAAAATCTTGCTTGCACACTTACCACTTAGGTGGATTTCAGAAAGTGCGCAGAGTCTTGCGTGCACACTTACCACTTACGTGGATTTCAGACAGTGCGCAAAGTGTTCACGTGCACACTGACCACCATGTGGTTTTGAGAAAGTACACAGGCTTAGCGTGTGTACAGAAAGGTTCCTAAGCATCGCAGAGGCGCTGAATCGCACGGGAGAGGCAGGCTTCAACCCTCAAGCGAGGGGAGCATCACCCGAGGCAATACATACAGAAGACTTCCGTAACTACCACCTCCCCGGATGCGCCAAGCGGCCAGGTGGCCCCTCAGGGTGACCTGGCCGGACATTCATGAAATTCCCTGCAGTGCTGTGCCAGTTCTGATGGCCAGCCAGGCTCCTCGGGAGGGGGTGTGTGATGAACAACCGCAGAGCGTTTGCCTCCCACACGCGGGTCTCACTCCGCGGTGGGTGTCACGCCCCGGGGGGCAAAACCCACGCGGCACGGCCGCCTGCCGAAAGCCTGTGATCTTGGCCACCTAATACCAGAGCACGAGGCCGGAACTGAGCACTGTAAAGGAAACTCACAGAGTTTGTTAGTAGACATATAACCACCAGCAACATAACACCCATAAGCAGATAAAGAAAGGGTTACATACTCACCCACCCTCCTGTACTGGAGTCCCGCTTACGGGGCGCCCCCTTTTGGTCCGGACCGTCAGTAAGGTGGTAACTATGAATATAGGACCAACCAGAAACATCATAGGTCCAGGATAGGAGACTGTTATGTGAGAAACTTTCCACCTAACCTCGATCAGGTGGAGAGCTGGTGGCTACAGGGGGAATTAGGCAGGGGAGAATAAGAACAGAAGTTAAAAACATTCAAAGGAAGTGAGTAACTCCTAGGTATCGCTCCGATCCGGACGAGGACGCTGCCTCGTCTGAATCACATCCCTCAGACCCTGCTTACCTCTTCGTGACCCGCGATTCCGAGCCGCGACACTAGCCTTCTGTGCCCGTCTTCGATCCTCAGATCGAGATGGGCCAGACCTCTTTGTTGTTCGGGCTCGGACCTGGACCTTCATGGAATGAAGGATTTAAAGGCAGCTGAGCCCTTGCCTCCCTGAACTTTTCGACCACCATCTCGACAGAGGTACTGAAAAGCTCAGAAGGCAAAACTGGAGCATCGAGAAGAAACCCCCCCCCGATGACTGCCAGGTTCACCCACAGATGTCTCTCCGTTACCACCATGGCCACCATAGACCTACCCATGGTGGAGGCGGCCTGCTTGGTAGCCCGGAGAGAGAGGTCTGTGATGTGGCGCAGCTCGGCTACCAGGTCAGCTGAAAGGCCCTCGCCTGTATCCAGGTCCTTCAGCAGGTCAGCCTGGTAAGCCTGAAGCACTGCCATTGTATGCAACGAAGCCACAGCCTGACCTGCTGCTGCGTATGATTTACCATTTAAGCGGGATGAATCCTGAAGGGGCTTAGATGGCAAAGAGGGAGATTTAAGAGAGGATGTTTCCCCCACAGAGAGATAGCTAGCCAGCGTCTCTTCTACAGGGGGCATCCTCTCATAGCCGTTTTCGTGCATGCCCTCGATATTAGCGTATACTGAAACCGATGGATGCGAGAGGAAAATGGCCTCTTCCATTCCTTTTCGACTTCCGCATGTAAGTCAGGCAAGAATGGAAGGCTCACCTGGGCTGGAGGGCTATGGTCAGACAAATAACGCTCATCGAGGCGACCTCGCGACATTACCTTTCTGCCACGCTTCCATGGCAAATCTAATTTTGCCGTGGCGCGATCCATAACCTCTAACAGCTCCCCATACGCAGGGCTGGAGGATTGAGAAGGCTCAGCCTCAGCTTCTTCGCCACTCTCAGACATCTCCTGCTCTTTCTGGGTAGTACCCAGCAGAGCACTAACTTCAGTATCAGAAAGGGTTAATGACAACACTTCTTCCTCCTGAAGTTCACTCTCGTTTGCCGCCGAAGAGTGTGAAAGGAAAAATCCCTCTCTACACTCCTCAGCGAGATCCACCTGTGATCCCCACGAACTCATTCTCCTCCGTGCCTCGGCAACGGTGGGACCTGAGCCACAGGGACCAGATGGCTGTCCCTCTTTCCTCGAAAAGAGAGACAAACGAGCTCTATCACAGAAAAACGCTCGCAGTGCACGCAGATTGCCCCCTCAAGGACATCGCGCGCGTGCTCTTCGCCCAAACAAGAGACGCAAAGACTGTGTGTGTCATCAGGTGTCAAATAACGCTGACATGGATGCACACATTGTTTAAACGCCTTGCTAGTAGGTGCCATGATAACAATGATAGATCGCTCTTACCGTTTTGGTCGTTTCTCAGATGCACGCTTCAAACAAAACAGTCAATGAAGACTAAGAAGATAAGTGACGGGTCATACGGGCGCGTATTTATAGTCGCGCTGGTAGTGATGTCAGAGGCTGTCGCCGGCCAACACGTTGGCCGTTTTTCAAAGTATGAGTGTTCCCCTCAGAGGACGCAGTTCGAAGTTCCCTTGACAGGGAACTCATATAGTTATTATTCAGCTTTTACAGTCTCTTTGTGTTTATACTCATTCTCTTGCAAACTATTATAACTCAGACTTTCCACCTCGTAGATTTTATATAAAGATTGATAAAGTTGTCAGAAGCTTAGTGATAGAAGTCATGCTGAAGTCTTGTTCTTTAGCTTTTTTGCTTCTGTGGTTTGCATGTACGCTTTAAAATTCTTAATATTATATGTTAATTTGTGAATATTATCATGATGAAAATATGAATAAAATATTTTGTTGGTCATTGTCAAACTTATTTTCGGCATTTCTCAAAAAGTCAATGGAAGGGTCCTATTGGCCTTTTATCAAGGAAACCAGGTGGTGCTAACTTAAAGTTTGGCATATGGCTTGGTAACTTCCAAATTTAATTCTTTGAACTCTTAAATTCTATAAATAGCACATTCAGGAAAATGTGGTTCATAGGATACATTTTCCAGAGGTAAAGTTTCCTGAAAAGTTAAGTTCAAATCAAATAAACTTTAAAAGACATCACCATATGTGACCCTGGACCACAAGACCAGCCTTAAATCAATGGGGTATATTTGTAGCAATAGCCAAAATACATTGTATGGGTCAAAATTATAGATTTTTCTTTTATGACAAAAATCATTAGGATATTAAGTAAATATCATGTTCCATGAAGATATTTAATACATTTCCTACTATAAATATGTATCAAAACTTAATTTTTGATTAGTAATATGCATTGCTAAGGACTTTGTTTAGACAACTTTAAAGGCAATTTTCTCAATATTTAGATTTTTTGCACCCTCAGATTCCAGATTTTCTCGGCCAATTATTGTCCTATCCTAACAAACCATACATCAATGCAAAACCTATTTATTCAGCTTTCAGATAATTAAACTATTATTATAAAAAATAAAATGGACCCTTATGACTGGTTTTGTGGTCCAGGGTCACATATAAAGGATTTATGTGTATGTGCATTTGTGAAAGTTTGCACTTAGTGTAATTGTGGGAAGTGGGGTTACTGTGAGCTCCAGTGGATAGAGTTTAGTGAATGACTCTGCCAGATCGCCTGTGGTGTTGTTCCCTCTTCAGCCCACTCCATCAGCTGACTCTCCTCCACTCTCCCTCTCTCTCATGTCTTTTCCAATTCCAAAATGAAAAGAAAATAGGGGTGTACCATAAATTGCCTGTATGAATGTTACCGCTGTGCAGATTATTCACATTTTACCATAATTGCAGACAGTTGGAAAATGAAGAGAAATAGTTGTTTTCTCTGTCTCTGTGGTGTAGTGTCCACCCTCTGGCTCTCTCTCCTCCACCCCTTTTCTGGAGCCAGTAGATGAAGAACAGTCTCTTTGGCTGCTGTTGTTTGCCTGTGAGATCTGGGGTTCAGTTCAAGCCCCACAGTAATTTTATCACCCCTCTCCTCAACAACCCAAACACAAACCTCTACTCCCAACCCATAACTCTGATTTATGTCATTACATCCACCTTGTCCGAAAACTTCCCTGACATTTCCAGGACCCGGTTTTTCAAAAGGTTTAATCTGGATAAAATTGATCCGGATTTAGTAATCCTTTTTTTGCGATCCGTGATCACGTAATCCATCTTACTTTTGGAGCCAGTTTTTTAAAGCAACATCGGATTGGATCAATCTGATCCGGATAGGAACTTTTTAGGATCACCAAATCTGGGTAACCAGTGCTGGATAACCAGTGCTCAAACAGGATAGGAAATCACAATGTAGAACTACAGGTCCTTCTCAAAAAATTTGCATATTATGATAAAGTTCATTATTTTCCATAATGTAATGATAAAAATTAAACTTTCATATATTTTAGATTCATTGCACACCAACTGATATATTTCAGGTCTTTTATTGTTTTAATACTGATGATTTTGGCATACAGCTCATGAAAACCCAAAATTCTTATCTCAAAAAATTAGCATATCATGAAAAGGTTCTCTAAACGAGCTATTAACCTAATCATCTGAATCAACTAATTAACTCTAAACACCTGCAAAAGATTCCTGAGGCTTTTAAAAACTCCCAGCCTGGTTCATTACTCAAAACCGCAATCATGGGTAAGACTGCCGACCTGACTGCTGTCCAGAAGGCCATCATTGACACCCTCAAGCGAGAGGGTAAGACACAGAAAGAAATTTCTGAACGAATAGGCTGTTCCCAGAGTGCTGTATCAAGGCACCTCAGTGGGAAGTCTGTGGGAAGGAAAAAGTGTGGCAAAAAATGCTGCACAACGAGAAGAGGTGACCGGACCCTGAGGAAGATTGTGGAGAAGGACCGATTCCAGACCTTGGGGGACCTGCGGAAGCAGTGGACTGAGTCTGGAGTAGAAACATCCAGAGCCACCGTGCACAGGCGTGTGCAGGAAATGGGCTACAGAGAAGCAGCACTGGACTGTTGCTCAGTGGTCAAAAGTACTTTTTTCGGATGAAAGCAAATTTTGCATGTCATTCGGAAATCAAGGTGCCAGAGTCTGGAGGAAGACTGGGGAGAAGGAAATGCCAAAATGCCTGAAGTCCAGTGTCAAGTACCCACAGTCAGTGATGGTCTTTGGTGCCATGTCAGCTGCTGGTGTTGGTCCACTGTGTTTTATCAAGGGCAGGGTCAATGCAGCTGGTTATCAGGAGATTTTGGAGCACTTCATGCTTCCATCTGCTGAAAAACTTTATGGAGATGAAGATTTCGTTTTTCAGCACGACCTGGCACCTGCTCACAGTGCCAAAACCACTGGTAAATGGTTTACTGACCATGGTATTACTGTGCTCAATTGGCCTGCCAACTCTCCTGACCTGAACCCCATAGAGAATCTGTGGGATATTGTGAAGAGAAAGTTGAGAGACGCAAGACCCAACACTCTGGATGAGCTTAAGGCCGCTATCGAAGCATCCTGGGCCTCCATAACACCTCAGCAGTGCCACAGGCTGATTGCCTCCATGCCACGCCGCATTGAAGCAGTCATTTCTGCAAAAGGATTCCCGACCAAGTATTGAGTGCATAACTGAACATAATTATTTGAAGGTTGACTTTTTTGTATTAAAAACACTTTTCTTTTATTGGTCGGATGAAATATGCTAATTTTTTGAGATAGGAATTTTGGGTTTTCATGAGCTGTATGTATCATCAGTATTAAAACAATAAAAGACCTTAAATATTTCAGTTGGTGTGCAATGAATCTAAAATATATGAAAGTTTAATTTTTATCATTACATTATGGAAAATAATGAACTTTATCACAATATGCTAATTTTTGAGAAGGACCTGTATAGATATGTAAAGAGCAACAAGTAGAATAGCCAGTCTGGGGTCAATATAAGTTTATTTTTATTTGAAATTAAAACCCACACATTTAAAAAAAATGTATTTTTATAATAAATAAAATTATAACAATATTTATATTTATAACAAGTATCAAGTATAGATGTATTGAAAAAAAAAAGACAATGTAAAAAAATATTTTCGATTGTGATGAATATATATATCAATTAGTGACAGAATAAAATTTATTGTTTTTGGTCAATTTTGACAGCTGTTTTGGGGATTATTTTATGAGGCCGAACTCTTTCTACTTTGCTGTAGGCCTATACTGAGAGGCTGAATACGTTAAAGCCTACCTAATCACTGTAGCCTGACGGATGAACAAATAAAATTAAAACCTTATGAATAAGTAGGATATCTTGTAAGATACTGCATGATCCAAATATAGTATTATTTGATACATTTTTAAAGTTTTCATTACATTTTGGCCATGAATGTGACACTCGAGTATGGAAGACAGGAGACAAAAGCAAGTAAACAGAGTTTATTAGAATTGATGGGATGATGGAAGGTCAGAGAATGACGCAGGAACCACGATGGCAGCACAGACTGGTGAGTAGGAGAGTTGAGTGCGCTGATATTCCAAGTAATTCCAATTGCGGGTAATTCCAAGTGCGGTGACGATAATCCGTGTGTGAAGGTAAAGATCCAACAGTAACCAGACAGGAGACAAAGCAAGGCAGGAACACAAGAACGAGACATCAGACACGAACCTACAAACAACGATCTGACAAACAGGAGACGAAAGACAGGGCGTTAAATAGGAAGTTGAAATGAGTTGCACCTGCTGCTGATCAGACGATCAGCGGCAACACCCACATGAAACAATCAACATGACGTAACATGAATACAGCTGGAGAAGGTGCATTCACGAACCGTGACCGTATCCCTCCTCCTAAGGACGCCTCCTGGCGTCCCCAGAATCTCTTACCTGTCGATTGTAATCATCGATAAGGGAGTGATCCAGGATGTCCCTAGCAGGTACCCAACTTCTCTCCTCCGGACCGTAACCCTCCCAGTCCTACTGAAATCCGCGTCCCCTCCTTCTAGAGTCCAGAATGCGATTAACCAAATAGGTGGTCTCCCCATCTACGAGACGCGGCGGGGGAGGAAACGGGGTAGGCGGATTAATGGGAGAATGAAATACGGGCTTAATTTTGGATACATGGCGGGATGAATTCTCCTGTACGTAGGAGGGAGTTTAAGTCGAACTGCTACCGGGCTAATGATCTTGGTGACAGTAAACGGGCCAATAAATTTGGGAGCCAATTTATTAGATACGGAACGGAGAGGAATATTCTTGGTAGAAAGCCACACTTTTTGACCCACAACGTATACGGGAGGCCTAGACCGGTGGCGATCGGCCTTGGCCTTGGTGCGCGCCCCCACTTGGAGTAGAGTCTCACGGGCTCTGGTCCAAGTGTGGTGACACCTCTGGATGAAGGCGTGAACGGAGGGGACCGCAACTTCGGATTCCATACTGGGAAAAATAGGTGGCTGGTAACCTACACTACACTCAAAAGGAGATAGGCCCCTTAGCAGATACTGGTAAGGTATTGTGGGCGTACTCCACCATAGACAATTGTTGGCTCCAGGAGGAAGGATTCTTGGAGACCAAACATCGCAACACCCTTTCCAAATCTTGGTTGGCTCTCTCGGTTTGACCATTGCTCTGGGGGTGAAACCCTGAGGACAGACTTACAGTAGCTCCCAGTAAATTACAGAATTCTCGCCAAAATTTAGACACAAATTGGGGTCCCCTGTCAGAAACCACGTCTATTGGGAGGCCATGTAAACGAAAGACGTGGTCTATGACGGTCAATGCTGTCTCCTTGGCTGAGGGCAACTTGGGCAAGGGAATAAAGTGGGCTGCCTTCGAGAACTGGTCCACCACGGTTAAAACAACCGTGTTGCCCTGAGAGGGCGGGAGGGTGGTAATAAAATCTAGTGCGATGTGGGACCAGGGTCTCGAAGGGACCGGCAGCGGTTGGAGTAACCCATCAGGGGGCCGATTGGAAGTCTTACCAGTGGCACAAACCGAGCAAGCCAAAACAAAATTGTGAATGTCCCAAGCCATAAGTGGCCACCAGAATCGTTGCTTGACTAAAAATCTAGTCCGGTTAACTCCTGGATGGCAAGCTACATTAGAGCAATGTCCCCACTGGATAACGTTAGACCTTAATCCCTCCGGCACAAACAAACGTTTCGGAGGGCACCCGGGCGGAGGCGTTACCCCTTCTAAGGCCGTTCTGACCTTCGATTCGATCTCCCATGTGAGAGTGGAGACCACTAATGTCTCAGGAAAAATACACTCGGGAGTAGACGGGTGTTCGATTGATATTTTTGGAACCCGGGCGGTACGAGATAGTAAAGTCAAAACGTCCAAAAAAAGTGCCCATCGAGCCTGCCTGGAGTTCAACCTTTTGGCGGTGCTAATGTACTCTAAATTCTTGTGGTCAGTCCATACTATAAAAGGAACCCCCGATTCTTCTAACCAGTGTCGCCATTCCTCCAATGCCATCTTAACTGCCAACAATTCTCGGTTACCAATATCGTAATTTTGTTCTGCCGGAGATAAACGATATGAAAAATATGCGCAAGGGTGGACCTTGTCGTCTAAGGGAGAACGTTGAGATAACACCGCTCCTACCCCCACCTCTGACGCATCGACCTCCACCACGAACTGACGTGTAGGGTCAGGGGTAATCAGAATAGGGGCTGAAATGAAACGGCTCTTCAGTTTGGCAAACACAGCCTCAGCTGTGTCTGACCACCTGAACGCAGTCTTGGCTGAAGGCAAAGCGGTCAGAGGTGCGGCTAGTTGGCTGAAGTTGCGAATGAAACGCCAGTAGAAGTTAGCGAACCCCAGAAACCTCTGTAGGGCCTTACGGGAATCTCGGCTTGGCCATTCTACCACAGCCTTAACTTTCTCGGGATCCATGCATATTCCCTCAGTCGACACGATATACCCCAAAAATGGAATTGACTGTGCATGAAACTCGCATTTCTCCGCCTTGACAAAAAGCCCATTCTCTAGCAACCTCTGAAGCACTCGTCGGACGTGCTGCACATGTTCCTGGAGAGAGGAAGAAAAAATCAATATGTCGTCCTGGTAGACATAAATGAACTGATCGATCATATCTCGCAGCACGTCGTTGACGAGTGCCTGGAAGACCGCTGGGGAGTTGGAGAGCCCGAAGGGCATCACCAAATATTCAAAGTGCCCTCTGGGGGTGTTAAAAGCGGTTTTCCATTCATCCCCCTCCCTAATCCGAACCAAATGATACGCATTGCGTAAGTCCAGTTTTGTGAAAATTGATGCTCCCTGCAACCTCTCGAAGGCCGAAGACAGCAACGGCTAAGGATAAGTATTCTTTACCGTGATGTTGTTCAGTCCTCGGTAATCAATGCAAGGTCGCAGTGATCCGTCCTTCTTTCCCACAACAAAGAACCCCGCCCCCGCAGGAGAAGAGGAAGGGCGGATGAATTTAGAAGCTAGAGAATTAGAAATATATTTCTCCATAGCCTCCCTCTCTGGAACAGAAAGTGAATAAAGTTTGCCCTTAGGCGGAGACTTACCTGATAGTAAATCTATGGCATAGTCGTAAGGACGATGCGGAGGAAGAGAAGCAGCACGAGACTTACTGAACACTTCCTTCAGATGGAGGTACTCAGCGGGCACGTTAGACAAATCCACCGCCTCCTCCTGTAACACAGACACAGACACAGACGGACAGGCAGACACTAAGGGAGGGGAATGTGGAGTTTGTGAGCTAATGTGCTATCCATGAAGTTCCCTTCTGCCCCAGAGTCCAGTAGTGCTTGACAGTGGTGTGTCTGTGCTGACCACCGCACCCTTACCGGAAGGAGCGTAGATGATGATGATGATGTTGATGAGGTCTTCTCGGCAGAGATCCCACCCGATAGTAGCCTCATACGTACTACCGGGCCTGGCCTTTTACCGGACAGGCATGGGCTTGATGTCCGGCCCCCTGCAGTAAAGGCATAGGCCCAGGGACAATAAGTCCATTGAGGGACGGGGGAAGATCCAGGGCATAGATCTCCCTCTGGACGCGGTCAGCCAGCCCATGCAGGAACATGTCCCACTGCGCCTCCTCGTTCCAATGGCACTCCACCGCCAGGGTCCGGAACTCGATGAAATATTCTGAGACGGATCTCTCGCGCTGGCGTAATTTCGCCAGCCTCCTGGCCGCCTCCCGTCCTGCGGCGGCCCGATCAAAGACCCGCCTCATCTCGGCGGAGAGTGCCTGAAACGAGGCACAGCATGGGTCCTGGCTCTCCCACACCGCTGTCCCCCATAGTGCCGCCCTCCCAGAGAGCAGCTTCAATACGAAGGCCACCTTGGCTCTTTCGTTAGAAAAGGTTCTAGGCTGAAGGGAAAAGTGCATGTCACAGCGGGTTAGAAATGCTCTACAGAAGTTAGGCTCACCCGAGTATGTCTCCGGGATAGGGAGGCGTGGTTCTGGCTGGGAGGCGGTCACTGGTGGTATAGGGAGAACAGGCGGTGTGGGTGGCGCAGTGGGAGCTCAAAGAAGATGGAATTGTTGGGTGAGCTCGGACACCTGCGTCACCAGGGCTTGAACTGTGCGACCAGCGTCGTTAAGACTCCTCTCCTGGGAGTCCATCCTCCGAACACTGGCGCTGAGAAATTCCTCCAGAACAGATGGTTGAGTACTCGCTGCCTCCATGTTGGTCAGATCGTTCTGTGAGACTCGAGTATGGAAGACAGTAGACAAAAGCAAGTAAACAGAGTTTATTAGAATTGATGGGATGATGGAAGGTCGGAGAATGACGCAGGAACCACGATGGCAGCACAGACTGGTGAGTAGGAGAGTTGAGTGCGCTGATGCTGATGACGGTGGTGGTAATTCCAAGTGCGGTGATGATAATCCGTGCGTGAAGGTAAAGATCCAACAGTAACCAGACAGGAGACAAAGCAAGGCAGGAACACATGAACGAGACATCAGACACGAACCTGCAAACAACGATCTGACAAACAGGAGACGAAAGACAGGGCGTTAAATAGGCAGTTGGAATGAGTTGCACCTGCCGCTGATCAGACGTTCTAAAAAAAAGTTCTAAAAAACCCAAACTAAAGGTTTGATCTGGATCAAAACCAAGATTGGATTACGTGATCTAATCCGATTATGTAATCCGTTTTTTCTTTTGAAAAACAAATTTTCAAGATTTGATCCAATCCGTTATCCAAAATCCTACTGGATTACTTTTGAAAAACCGGGCCCAGGAGACTTTCTGAATCACAGCATTCACGTCATTTTTAAAATGTCTATTCTTACCAGGGCTGCTTTTATATAAAAAATACAGTATAACAGTAATATTGTGAAATATTATTACAATTAAAAAAAGTATATATATATTTTGAAATGTAATTTATTCCTGTAATTTATTCCTGAATCTTCAGCATCATACTCCAGTCTTCAGCGTCTCATGAACCTTCAGAGATCATTTTAATATGCTGATTTGCTGATAGCTTATTATTACTAATATTAAAAAAACAGCTGTGCTGTTCAGTATATTTTGTAAAAACTGTGATATATTTTTCAAAATTAATTGATGAATAGAAAGTTCAGTAGAACATAATTTAATTGAAATTGATTTTTTTTTGTCACATTATAAATGTCTTTACTGTCACTTTTGGTTAAATTACACCATCCTTGCTGAATAATAGTAATAATGTATCTATTATTTTAAAACAACACCTTTAAGCTATTATCTGAATAAGACAAAACAGCCTTATTTCAAATTCAGCAGTATTTAATTTATCCTAAGAGAGCAGTAATGGATTTCCTGTGGCCCGCATAGAAAGAAATAGGATTCTATCTTAATAAAAAGGCACAGATGGATAACATACATACATTTTTTTTGTGACACTTAATTTTCTCAACGCTCAGCTAAAACTTTAGTATTGCACTGCAACTGTTTATCAATGTCATGATTACATTGAGTAGATAAAAGCAAGGCTTTTTCTTTCTCACTTTGGTAGTGACACCTAATAAACAAAAGGCCACAAAAGTTGAGATAATACCTGTTCATTATATAAATCTATAACGTTTTTAGAAGACTTGAGAAAAGGATTAAACCATTATACTGAACTTTTCAAAGTGGCAAATTTTTAAGTGAAAGTGAAGTGACGTGTGACCAAGTATGGTGACCCATACTCAGAATTTGTGCTCTGCGTTTAACCCACACACACAGCAGTGAACACACACACAGAAGTGGGCACCCAATGCTGCGGCGCCCGGGGAGCAGTTGGGGGTTCAGTGCCTTGCTCAAGGGTCTCACCTCAGTCATGGTATTGAAGGTGGAGAGAGCACTAGTTTTTTTCAGACAGTTCCTGCTGGACCTTTCAAGTCGGACAAATAGAGTGGACTATCCTAAATGGTCTACCCTAGTGACTACTTTAGTGTAATAGACTAAAACCTGGACAGAAATCTCTCAGATTTCAATACAAATATCTTTGGGTTTGAGTTTTGAATATGAATGAAAGTCTTTTGGGATTTGAACAACATTAGGGTGAGTAAATGATTTGAACATATGTCCACTGAAAGCGAGTTGAAGTGAGAAACCAAGTGCAGTTTATTTGCAACAAAGACAAAACATAATCCAAAAAGACGACTTGACTTGACTGAACTCGACTCGACTCGACTCGACATGGCATAAACAGACTCACCAACACCAGGGTTACAACATCAATACTCGACAAAGATCAAAGGCAACGTGAGAGCTTTTTATATCAAATAATACAGGTCAAATGACAAGACCAACCAATAAGAGACAAGACACATGACTAAGACAACCAATGAGAAGATGACACATGAACCATGGAACAAATCAAAACATAACATACAGACAAGGGAATCACATGACAGAGAGCATGACTGTGGCCAAGCTACAAAATAAAAGACAAAAACAATGAGTAAGAGACAAAACCAAAACCCCCAATGAGGGTTACAATGACGAAATAACCCAAACCTGCTGTTGATGACCTTATCAGCATTTATTGCAAAATTGGTTTTTAAAACCTAATCATAATCAGAGGGATAATTTGTTTGACCTTTTTGTCATGTAGTATGACCTCCTCTTGATGCAAGTCAGATGCCTAAAGCAGGAGTCTGTCCTGCATGTGAGAACTTTAACTTTAAACTTTAACTCTAACCTCGGAGGAGAATATGAAAAAATGAGTCGGGTTTAATTGGGCCTCACATTGCTTGTCTTTGAGGCAGCAGCACGGAGAGGTGAACAAAAGCAGGACGGCACATTTGGGAGACCAGCCAGCAGGAGTTTTGTTGGTGTTCACCGGCCACTAAAGGCCACTATGTGTACTGCTGCCAAGTTAGTGCAGAATACTAAAGTTGTGTGTCAGTATTAATCTGAAAAGACTTCGGATTATTTGGTGACTCAGCGTTTCCCTACAGAACCAAAGTACATACAGGATTTCAATATCTCAGTACTGAGATCAGCTCATTTGCTTGGCATTTTAATCTCATGTCAGGTATGTTCCTGATTCTTCATGATTTATGTGGAAAATAAGACTCATATTGTCACAAATTTGATGGAAAATATTGAAGCAGTTGTGTTTGTCTATTAGTACAGTATTAGTATTAAGCTACCAGTAGGGATGGGTATCATTAAGGTTTTAACGGTATTACCTACTCTTACCGATAATGCTTAAAGGAGCATTGCGTAGGTTCTGAAATTTCTAACTGTTACTGACACCAGTGGCCGTTAGAGGAACTGCAGCCAGACTGACAGACAGCCTCTGCGGCGCGCATGAGAGATCTCGCAGATCTCACAGACAAACGTCTTAATATGATCGCACATTAGAAATTTTTGGTGAGATAAAATGTGCATGATAACATTATTAAGCAAAAATACATAGTACATAAATTTTTTTCCCTCCAGTACCGAAAGCAGAACCGATAGCGTCAGATCTTACTGATACTACGGTCTTTCATAATTTAGCCCCGGGGTCATTTTAATACCGGCTTTAGTACCCATCCCTAGCTACCAGTCATTAACATTTTATCTGTATTAATCACACTGTTATAAATGCAATTTCCGAGAAGCAGTAATTTGAGATGGATAGAATCTGTACTGACTTTTTTAATAGTGAAGCCATTTCTCCTGTTTTTGTGCTGCATAGAAAAAAACGATTAGAGTCGGTTACGTAACTCCCCCCAGAGCCTCTCCACACGCATGGCCGTCTGGATATATCTAAATAATGATTTTGGGGTTTATTTATGCTTAATTTGAACAGTCCCTTTTGGTTTAATTAATGCATCTGCCTTCTTTTCGTGTTTGATGAGCTAAAATGAGAGAGGGGAGAAGAGAAAGAGGTAGTGATGGGGTATTTATAGAGTATCCTGCTGTGGGGCTGGCCGGTCTGTTTCAGTGAAGCATTGTGTTCTGTCAGACCCCATCAGATCTCCATATGGACTCTAGCTCTCTCAGATACACACAGAGCACTACATCATTCCTATTAAGACAATCAACATTTTTAGTTAAAAACATGCTTTGAGTGTTATTTTATTTTTAAGAAGATAAAACTGTATACAACTGTAAGATATAACCGTAAACTGCATTAAAAAAAAACGGTAAATGGACATAAAGCATTCAGCATGTAATAATGAATAATATAATTTACAAACTTTTAAAATTATTTATTGGTAACACTTTAGATTAGGGAACAGATATTCACTATAAACTAATAGTTTACCCTAAATAAACTCCTAATTTGCTACTTATTAATAATAAGTAAGTTAGTTGTTAAGTTCAGGTATTGGGTGGGATTAGTGATGTATAATATGGTCATGCAGAATATGTGCTTTATAAGTACTAATAAACAGCCAATATGTTTATAATAGGCATGCTAATATGCAGCTAGTTAATCATGAGAATTGGTCCTTATAATAAAGTGTTACCGATTTATTCATTTATTGTATATTATGTATTTACTTCATTTGATTAATTCATGAACCTAATATGTATTTTATATCTCTTTAATTAATATTTATATATTATTTTAGTGTTGTTTTGATTATATATTTTACATTAACTTTTATCTAAAAAATAGCTTTCATTCTCTTTTTTATAGTTTAAGTTTTTAGTTATTTTGCTGTGTGATTTTGCCATTTTTGTTAGTTTTAATTTTGTAAATTTCATTTTTAATTTTTTTTACATTTATAATTTATTTTTATTTCAGTTTAAGTAATTTTTGTACTTTTTAATTATAAGTTTTATTTTATTTTATTTTTCAATTTTATAAAAAAAAATTGTTTTATTCAACAATACCAATAGCAATATTTTTCTCAAGTTGGATTTTTACTGGAAAACAAGGCATTTTGCTTGGTCATGTACATTATACACTGAATATTTTAGGGTAATTTTTAAAGAAAAATCCTTATACGAAAAAAAACATAAATCTAAATTTAATAATCATAATTGAGTTATAAATAGTGTTGATATCTGCATGAAAATATTAATTGAATATAAATATTGTTTTCTGTATACTATGTCTTAAATACAGTAGTTTGAATCATTTCAAATGATTTGATATTTAATGTGAAATGACATGCAAAACACTCGCTTTCAGACTTAGCACTGATAATAATGTGACTTTAAACAGCATTAGAAAACAAATCTACAGAAATGTAAATGCCAAAAATTTTTGTTGCCTTGTATTCATACACATATGCACAGGCTTCCTTATTTAATACATTAAGCTCCCTTATTTTATTAATGTGGATAAAAACACAAAACAAATGCTCCTTATCACTAACTCATTATTCAATAAAAGCACTAAACATGCAGCCTTGTATAGCCTGAGGGAATCCATGATACCAGAGGGAAAAGATAGCAATATATGCTCCTTGGTCCATCTATTTCTCATTGTCTTCCTCTTTCTCACCATTATTTTAAGCTTTCTGTTGAGTTCAACTAAGTGCTCCAAAGAGTCCTTTTTTGCTGCTTCACCTGTGCATTCACTTTATTTCTGTTGTACCATGCTGTTTTTTCTTAAGATCACCTCATATGCAAGTCATGAAGTCATTAGTCTTGATTATGTGACTATTTCGGATAGCTGCACATCGTTGCATGTTTATGCATATGTCAGATCCTGTGCTTGACAGCAGTAACGCAGCAATGTCATCATAGCTTTGATCTCGCAGAGCTCCCCATCTGTTACTGAGATTATGTACTGAGAGAGACAAAGCTGACATCAATGTTTCATGCATTCACCCGAGCTGCACAATGCATCCTGTATCTCTCTGAGGTTTAATCAGCATTGCTTCTACATGCATCTAGTTGAGACACACGGAATTCTGTCCTTTAATGCTTACTAGAGCAGTCTGTTTTAACCTTTAGCCTTTGAGTGGCTCACTCTCAAACACACATACAGAAAGATGCACGTTTTCCTCTCGCCTTGCTCTGTCAGGGAAACTGAAGGCCTCCCTTAGGGTGCTCAGGCAGATGACTTCATTGGCCTTGTTTGTTTTCTGCCCTTGGGGCTGGAGGAGAGGAGAGAGAGAAGGCCACCTCATCCTGACACTCCAGCACAGGAAACAGTCTAGTCCGGGCTGGAAACAGACGCTGAAAGCGACATTCCTCTGCTGTGTGCCTTTACAAACATCTGGTTTCATGTGTGTAAACTACAATCATCCTCTGTGCCACTATAACACTGGTAGTGTAGATGCCTCCTTTATGTGACAGTTTTAGCATAACCAAAAAAATTTTGACAAATAAATGAAAAGTCATTTGCATGCTTTAATTCAAGCATTTATCTGAATGTCAAGTCAGTTTTATGTAGCAAATTTCACAAGCAGCTTTACAGAAAAATCATGATGTCACATTTATTAGATTAGAGCTAAGCGACAATGTACCATAGTACATTTTCGACAAAATAAGCTATCGTTCATGTTAAGCTGCCTGGAAGGAGCACGGAGCTGTGGATAAGCGAAATAAGATTTTAATAATCCAACACAGGGTATATCCAACATGGAACATGGAGGAAGACACACATATGTGGTTTGTAGACCCGACAAAACAGAACTAAAAAGGACAAGGCTTATAAAGACATGATAAATGCGGAAACACAGGTGCATTGAATAACTAAATTAACAGGGACACGGAGCACATGGGAAAGAAACTAGACAAACCTGGGAACTAATCAAATCAAACACGGGAGACAGAAACTGGGTCACAGGTGCAAAAACACACATAAAGAGTCCAGGGGTGTGACATTACTCCCCCCTCCCAGTAGGTGCGTCCTCGCACCGTCGAAACAACATAGTGGAGGGAGAATGGGTGGGAACTTAGGAGGAGGTTCTGATGGAGGACGGACTTCTGGGAGGGATCCAGCAGACAAGGACCATGGAGGAAGGAGCCAGGGAGGAGACGACGGAGGAAGGAGCCAGGGAGGAGACAGGAGGGATATGGAGCAGGCGGATTCCAGCAAGACCCAGGCTACAGCCATAAAGGCCCAAGGTGGAGCCGACAGTGGGAGGAGCCATGGAGGAAGAATGGCTGCCAATTCCAGGGGGGCCGAACCACGGCAACGGAGCAGGTGGAGGAGGAGCCCAAGGCGGAGAGGGAGAGCCGAGGAGCCAGGGTGACGGGGACTATCCATAGGTCCTAGGCGGAACAGATGGCTCTGGTGACCGATGCAGAGATGTGGATCCAGAAGGCCGCAGTGAAGCCAGAGAGACAGAGGACTGAGGTGGAGCCGAGGGGATGAAGGAGACTGACGGAGCTGGAGAGATGGATGGATGAGGCAAAGCCAGAGGAGTGGAGTCCCGAGGCGTAGGATGGATGACGCCAGACCAAGGCGGAGCCGGAGGGATGAGGGAGCCAGGTGGAGCTAGGAGCCATGGTGGAGCCGACATGTCAATGGGCAAGGCAGAGTCCAGGCCTCTTTGGTTGAAGGCGGAGGTGAGGGAGATTCCAACAATGGCGGCTCTGAACGATGGCAGTCCTGCGAAGCTTGCATCGTAATGTTGGTGGGCTGAGGGTGAGCGGAGGGGCTGCCAGACGACAGCGGTGGAGGAGGCAGGAGCTGATGGGAGGATGGGCATTTCAGAAGAGCGGCCACAGGAGGGTACCATCTAGGAGCAGGCACTGGAGTGAGCTCTGGGGCTGGAGCCGACACTGGAGCGAGCTCTGGGGCTGGAGCCTTTCATGGGCTTAACTGGGGATCAGGAGCTCTTCCTGGGTTTAACTCTGGAACAGGAGCCCGTCCTGGGCGTAACTTCTGTAACACAAGCCCGTCCTGGGCTTTACTTCTGGAACACGAGCTGTCCTGAGCTTAACTTCTGGAACACGAGCCCGTCCTGGGCTTAACTGGGGAACTGGCACTGGTAAATTGAAAGCCCCCCCAGCGGAGAAGTCGGAGAGAGGAGAGGGGGCAGTACATCCTCCAGTCCAGATTGCCCGTCTATAGAAACCACCTCTTCATATTGACCCTTTTGGCATTCCATATTTTGCTCACCCTCAGCCGTGATGCATGGGGCGGAGCTCCACTCTACACTCACACCATCCACGGCTTGCTCCCTCGTGGTGGGCACTGTCACCGGCTCTCGCACCTGGTCTGACGGGTTGCACTCTGGCTCTCTGACGGAGCTGGAGAGATGGATGGATGAGGCAAAGCCAGAGGAGTGGAGTCCCGAGGCGTAGGATGGACGACGCCAGACCAAGGCGGAGCCGGAGGGATGAGGGAGCCAGGTGGAGCTTGTGGACTGCCCGTCCACAGCGCAGAGGAGTGAGCTAGGAGCCATGGTGGAGCCGACGTGTCAATGGGCAAGGCAGAGTCCAGGCCTCTTTGGTTGAAGGCGGAGGTGACGGAGATTCCGACAATGGCGGCTCTGAACGATGGCAGCCCTGCGAAGCTTGCACCGTAATGTTGGTGGGCTGAGGGTGAGCGGAGGGGCTGCCAGACGACAGCGGTGGAGGAGGCAGGAGCTGATGGGAGGATGGGCATTTCAGAAGAGCGGCCACAGGAGGGTACCTTCTAGGAGCAGGCACTGGAGTGAGCTCTGGGGCTGGAGCCGACACTGGAGCGAGCTCTGGGGCTGGAGCCTTTCATGGGCTTAACTGGGGATCAGGAGCTCTTCCTGGGTTTAACTCTGGAACAGGAGCCCGTCCTGGGCGTAACTTCTGTAACACAAGCCCGTCCTGGGCTTTACTTCTGGAACACGAGCCGGTCCTGGGCTTAACTGGGGAACTGGCACTGGTAAATTGAAAGCCCCCCCAGCGGAGAAGTCGGAGAGAGGAGAGGGGGCAGTACATCCTCCAGTCCAGATTGCCCGTCTATAGAAACCACCTCTTCATATTGACCCTTTTGGCATTCCATATTTTGCTCAACCTCAGCCGTGATGTATGGGGCGGAGCTCCACTCTGCACTCACACCATCCACGGCTTGCTCCCTCATGGTGGGCACTGTCACCGGCTCTCGCACCTGGTCTGACGGGTTGCACTCTGGCTCTCTGTCATCGATGGGCTCGGGCTTATGCTCCGTACCATGGGGAGATGGTGGGCTGGGCTCTGGGTCGGGAGTGGCACTGGCGATCAATCCCTGGGAACAGGTGGGGAACGGAGATCCATTTCTCGCCAGTGTCCACTCCACAAATCCAATGAAATTCGCTCGGGGATCATCCTCGGACGACAGCGCTCTGTGCACGATGTTCAAACTGGCATTGTAGAACGCACAGAGCACGTCATCTGGGTAGTTGCTGAGGCTTGCCATGATCCTGAACAGGCGTGGTGGTGTGTCCCCCGAGCGAATTCTTCCCCCTGCTCCAGCAGGAGGAGGAGGTATTTGGGGTGAAGGAGGGGATCCATGGACAACACTACGGAAACAAAAGGACTGAGGAAAACCGGAAAATAAACGGAGGGGAGACACGCAATTTAAACTTTTGTTTGTCGGGTCTTCTGTCACGTTACGCTGCCTGGAAGGAGCACAGAGCCGTGGATAAGCGAAATAAGACTTTAATAATCCAACACAGAGTATATCCAACATGCAACATGGAGGAAGACACACGTATGTGGTTTGTAGACCCGAAAAAAACAGAACTAAAATGGACAAGGCCTATGATAATTGGGGAAACACAAGTGCATTGAATAACTAAATTACCAGGGACACGGAGCATGTGGGAAAGAAACTAGACAAACCTGGTAACTAATCAAATCAAACACGGGAGACAGAAACTGGGTCACAGGGGCAAAAACACATATAAAGAGTCTAGGGGTGTGACACTATCAAGTAGTAGAGATTTTCTAAATAGTGTTCTAAGGTATATGGCAGATATAGTTGGACATTCGTAAGGTATTAACCTTTATGTAAAGAGCTGAGTGACCAGTATAGTTTGCAATTAAATAAAAATCAGGCTGCTAAGATTTGTGATTAAGTGTAATTTAAGTGAGTATACTGTATGTGTGCGAACAAAGTTGGTTATAATACTGTGCTGTATTTCCAACATTACATATATATGTTTTGTGACAATAAACAATCAGCTGAGATTTGCTATTTAATATATATTGATTTATATGTATGTACTGTATATATGCAGGTCAAGTAGGATGCACTGTATATCCAGCTTTTAATTTGTTGCTGAATAGTTTAAATTTTTCGACAAATGGATGTGCTTATAGTAGTTGTTTCATTTGTTATTATTGTCAGTTAGTTAATTCAAGTTGTAATCTGATGATATTGAGAATGATGAAAACTGAGGTTCTGTAAGATATCTTATTGGACAGAGTTTTGCTCACTAGAAGAAAATAGTTTAATTTGCAGTGTTTAATTTCCAGAATAGCTTTGAATGCATGAATGCATTGTTTTGAATATTCACAGCATGCTTCCGGTTAAAAATATTATATGTTTTGATGAAAACATCTAATGTTAATGTTTACCGCAAACATTTTTGAAAAATGATTGTTAATAACACGCACTCATGCAATGTTTTGTTTGTGTTTGTGTTGACTGAATGTTAGGATTCCACTGTGTTTCATCATGGTCCAATGGCAGTCATTTTTCAGGAGTACACTCACTGGGACAAAGTCAAGGATTTACTGAGGTTACGCATTATATATTGGTTTTACAGTTATTTAAAAAAAGCTCATCTCTTGCCTCCCCATTGAATTTGTGGGATAAAGTCTGTGTAATGTACTGTAATCTTGTTTCAGTCTTGGCTGATGTACAGTTCCACTTTCTGATAGGAGGATGTGATGCTTATTTGGCTTTTGGAGGCACTTAGATCTTGACTGTGCTATTTAAACGAAGACTAAGGTCATTAAGTGAGAGGTCTGACAGACTGCTTTTAAAATAAAATGTCTAATTATAACATACTTGGCTGCCAAATTGTGGCTATTCCAATCAAATGGCCATTAATATTGTAAATTGAGTCATCTGGGAGGTTATGAAGTCTTGGAAGACTCAGTACAGTGAAAGTGGATTATACAAGGCTCTGATTGTTCAGTTTGGAAGGCAAAGTTAAAATAAAAGCCCAAACAACTCAAGAGCCCAGTTCAGCAGTGCTGTCCTGTCTGTTCTTTTTACTTTGTGCCTAGACAAATACTGCTCATTTTCTGCTCCAGATGAGAAATCAAAACAGATGTATGGGCTGAGTCAGTGGCCAATACCTGCATTCAGTGTCCTCTCTGATGTGATCTCAAAGCAAACAGGGGTGATTAAGAATGAGAAAATGAATAAACGTATTTTATCATTCCATACTGAAATACTGTACTGCAAAGACTGCTCTCATCTTCATCAACAAATTCTTAATTTCCAACAAACTATTGAATGGCTGAATGAATATCAAATCTGAGATCTGTGTAACTGGTCCTTGGCCCTGTTTTTTCTCACTCCCTCTCACAAATTTGTGAGAAAATAATCTTAGGGTTATTTGACAGACAGAGATGTTAAGAGAAGCTGCTCTTTTTTTTTACATTTTGAGTTCCATTCCCTAATTAAGAATGATGTTTTTGGAATATCATAATCTGGAGCTGCTTAGAGGAAAAATCCTCCTAAATTGTGCAGTCTTTTTCCACAGAATTATTATAACATTTGATATGCCCTCATAATCCATCCTTTAGAGCAGTCAATATTTTTTACAATGGAATTGTCTGGTCTTTATTTATCAATTTTACCACTAATAATAACTTTACCACTGAACTTTACCTCTGAAGTTCTAGTCTCTCATTCTCAGTTATCTTCCCTCTTGTGGTCTGAGACTGAACTGCTATTTTTGCTAGTATTTAAGAACCTGAATCCCTTTATAGCGCTAATGAATGGAGAGAGGTGCTGAGTTAATCTAAAAGTACTATTTATGGGAATTTCTACCGAATATTTATATTCCTAAGCTATTAAATTTCAAAGGAAAAATAGTGTCTGTGATTCTAGATCCTTAGATTATTAAGAAACTTCTGGGGATTAAATAAATTCTTTGCAGGGTTTGTGCAGCAAAGATACTTTAAATGAGAAAAAGTCTCTTTTCTTGATTTCTTTATGCTCTCAAGCTACATTTTATTCCTTGAGTACAATTAAATGTGAAAATGTTGTTTCAGGCCAAGGTATTATTAACTAAAACCGAGGCCATACACATTTTTTTTTACTTAAAATAAAATAAACTTCACCTGAAATAAAATAAAATAAAAAAACTTATATATAGACATACTTTAATAAACAAATAAGCAAACAGACAAAAAAAAAAAAGAAACTAGAAGTAAAACAATCAAAACACACAACAAAATTACTAAAACAAACAAAATAAAAATGGAAATACAAAAACAAATTCGAAGTATTGAAATGTTGTAGTTTCTCAGTTATTCTAAAATACCTGATTTCAGGACAAATTTATTTGTAATTAAGTCAAATTTCTGATAATGTACTAATAAAACACAAGTATATTTTATTTTATTTTATTTTATTTGTCATATTAATGTTTTCTTTTCTCTTGTGTCCTGTTAATCCAGTGTAAATATTTGTCTTCTGTGTATTTGCCATGTGAAAGTCAGTTTAAGCAAGATGCATAAAATATAATCACTTAATGTTTTTTCATATTTGAAAACATATTTACACAGTTACATATTTGATTCTTTCACAGTGTGTTTTAAAACACATTGTTCTCTCACAGGTAGAACGTGAGCTTTGTGGGCTCAAGTGTTGTCTGCCACTAAATCAAACTGAAAATTTCTGAAAATTGAAGCAGCAAATCATCTTTTATGTATGTGTGCTTGCACAATGAACACAGCTGAAACTAGGACAGACAGCAGAGCATTAGGACAACAAAGCTGCTTTTACTTTCCTGGAAAACAATATAGAAAAGCTGAGATTTACTGCTTTTACTTATCATGCAGGTTATAGGGTTACAATTGCATTATGAATTACTAAGATATTTTTATTCTTTCTTGTTTTGAGACTACAAATAGTCCTGAGTGAGCAGAACAGAGAAGAGATGAGAAATCTCTCAGTTGGTGTAATAAGACTGTTATGTAACACTTTCTCAGGCAGCTGTGTCCTTCATGCTTAAATCGTGGCTGTCTTGGGACTTAATGTGAGGTGTTTCTGCAGTGATCATGTTAAAAATGAAAAGACAGAGACAGAAGACAGAAAAGTGCTATCGTGGATGCCTCCATGGTCACATGCGGTCCCTTAGGAACTCAAGTATAACTGCAGATGTACAGCAGTGAGAAACAGCATTTGAAGTTGTCAGGACACTGACACTGAGAGTCATATTAGAGGTTTGTCGGCATTTTAAACAAAGAAATGGCAGATGTGTGCTTGAGCGCTGAGCATCATTCACATCAGAGTTGAGCTCTTGTGTGTCCTTGAGTCGTCTCTGAGATGATTGAAGACGCTGCATGACTTTGACACCACTGTGCTGCTGTTAGACCCATTACAGCCGCTTAATGAGACAGCAGTGGAGATTAACGGCATTAATCAACTGCTGTGGGCCGTTCGGTTTCTGACACTGACAATCTAAAGTACGTCTGTAGAAAAGAGTACAGCTTGCTGCTGTCATAATCCAGAGTTTCAGCTGAGAAATGTAAGCCTTTGAATGTGTTTCTGTTTAGTTTTTTTTGAGTAGAAAATACTCTTTACTGTATACATCAGTATATATCATTCCTGTGATATCAAAGCTGAATTTTTAGCATAATTACTGCCGTTTTCATTGGGTGGGGGATATGACCAAAATCTTATATCACAATATGAGTAATTTTATTTCAAGGAAATGATATATATCACGATATAGCTATTTTTGCTTTAAATAAAGGCCTTATGAAATCAGTTTTTTTGATACCATATAAATTTCATAATACTTTTTTTTCCCAGTGTCAGTATCACAAAAAACTACTACTAGTCTAAATAAAAAAAAAAAACTCAAGCTCAATGAAGACAAGTAAACAGTCAGTGAACTAAATACAAGCAATAGGACAAAAAAAAAGAAACTACTACAGTAGAACAAATAAATAAGATTTGCTACATTGTAAGTAATCAAATGTATAAAAACAGCTTATTCTTCACTGTGTAAATTAAATATATATATATAGATATATATATTTCTTCTTATTTTAGTTACTAAAATGATTTAGTCAAGAGCAGTGAGAGATTTTCTCTCTTTTGTTGTTTGTTTAACATGAATGATGGACAGCAGGGATATTAGGTTGCTGTCACTTTAAGAGCTGCCCGTCTGTAATATAGTGTTACACTTTTTCTTTCTCAGATATTTGCTTTCACTTAAAGGTACAGTTTGTAGGACTTGCCACTAGAGGGTGCACTATCAAAACAATAACAATCGCGTGGTTTGATGACGCTAAGAAGGAGTGTGGAATGATGGGATTTGTTGTCTTCTACCCAACCGCTGACGGTCATCAAATCAAACGGAAACATAAATTATGGATTTAACACGAGTTCAACGATTTGCACGAGTAGATTACATACAAAGTCAATGCAAAGACGCAATCAGACTATGGATCAGACAGTGTGTGTATTTGACCATTCAAGGCCTATAAAGTGGAAAAATAACTCCATATTCCTACGCTCTGTGAGCACCATCTTCCGGTGCACACGCCCCTCTGAAGCTTTCAGAAACTTGCATAGGTGCATAGGAACCTATTGTATCCGTTGGTGTTCTTGTCATTCTTCTTCTTCCAGTCTATGGCAGCCCATTGAACCACTTGCGGGAAAGTTGTGAAATTTGGTACTCTGATAGAGGACAGTCCCAACATTAAGAATAGCAAATTTGGAGTCTCTATATCAAACTCTCTAGTGCCACCACTTGTAACCCCAACCTCACACTCGCTCCGAGTGGGTCTTCAGCATGGGAGGTGGACGCACTAACAAGGAGGCTAAATGACTGCAGCCCCTAGAGTCAGTCACCAGTGTGTCTCTTGAGATCGGGGAGTGAATATATATATATATATATATATATATATATATATATATATATATATATATATATATATATATATATATATATATATATATATATATATATATATATATATAAAATAATAATAATTCAGTGTGGTAAAAAAAAATTCAAGGCACTTTAGTGTCTATAACTTTTAATATTTTTGAGGATTATCAAGTCTGGTTGATAAAAAGTAAAGCCCAAAGGGTCTTCTTTCCAAAGACACCAAAATTATGTGTGTAACAAACATAAGTAAGGAACTGTTACAATTTTAAGTTGGGTAGGGAACTTTCACCTGTGAATCCCATAATGGAATGTGCTGGCTAACAGGTTAAACTGTGTTCCGAAGATAAATAGAGGTCTTCAACATGAGGGTGAGTCATTAATTACATAATTTTCATTTTTGGGTGAACTAACCCTTTAACAAATTTGACTCGGATCGTCTTCAGACCATGCTGGCAAAAAAAGGTTTTGAATTTCTTGTCGATATATGAAACTGTTTTCATTTATTACATCAACGAATTTGCTGGAAAAGGTGCCAAACTGCATCTGAGTCTGTATTTCTGCAATGCTTTGACATATTCACACCAACTTTGTATGTGCCATCGTCACCTTACATTGACCACACCACATCAATTTGGTAACAGCGCCACCTATTGGTCAAAAGTGTAAACCAATCTTTAACCATTAATAATTAAGTAATTAAATGAAATTTTAAACAGTGCCACCTATTGGTCAAAAGTTATAAGCCAATAAATCATATTACTAGTGGTTGTATTTTTGATTTCTCAGCCATCTTGATTAAAATCATCTTAAAATGGTTTCAATTTCTCATCGCAGTAGTTGGTTTGATGCTTGGATCTGTAGTGCTTGGCCCATAATTGTTACTTGCATTTATATTAATTATTATTATTAATTTTAAAAACAGTTACTTAATATTTAAGTGGAAACCACATAAATGGGAAACATATATGGGACAAGACAGTAAAGAGTACTAAAAGGAAGCATTGAACTCGGGCCACCCAAAGCTGTGTTTGGAAGAGTGTTCTTGTGAAAGGACTTTGAAGAGAGGTCTTGATTAGAAAATATAGGAGGATACAGTCAGGAGGCAAAGCAGGTAAATTGGAATGGGTTTAGACACTTTTAAGCCTATGAGAGCATCCTGTCCCTGAACCAAATTGCAAGGCTGCAGTCAGAGGTCAGCAAATGTGGCTCAGTTGTTAGTTTTATGAAAATTAAAACGCTAATACCATTCCAAAGCTCAGAGGCAGTGCAAGTTGGACAGTAATCCGATTCTCCATGACAGAAATAAAAAAACAGCACAAATCCACAGTTTTCCTCATACCTGAAATAGGTTCTGTTTGGTCTTTCTCTTATTAGGGAATATAAACATTTTCCACCCACATACCTTGCTTAAACTGATTCTGTTTTGCATTATTTTCTAATTTAATAATATATTATATTTGTATAACAAATTAAGAAGTCTCTTTTGGACCCCTGCTGTATGTCATATTTTCCTATCCTGTCATTCAAAAGTTTAGGGTCAGTATGTATGTTTGTAGTTTTTTTTTTTTTTTTTTTTTGCTTATGGTAAAGAAATTAATATATCGTTTAGCAAGGATGAAAAAAAATCCACAGAAATATTAATTAGCACAATAGTTTATTTAAAGGCAAATTGACATATTAACTCATTTCTGAAGGATCATGTGACACTGAAGTAATGGAGTAATGATGCTGAAAATTCAGCTTTACATCACATGAATAAATTACATATTTAAAAATAGAAAAATGTTATTTAATAACAATATTACAGTATACTATACTTTTTACTGTATTCAACAGCTTTTTTATCCAGTAACTGAAGAAAGTTTTATAACTACTGGCAGTCTGAACTTATTAGAGTTCATAATCCTCAGATCAGCATTAATTGAGGCCAGTCTGTGACCCCAGGCTGCTTCTCTCCATGTGGAGGTGCCCCATAACACCTCACAGCTCCCAGTCCATGAATTAAGAGGTCAAAGCGAGTCAGTCAGCGTCTTTGTTGTGGTGCACGGCTGGCCTTGTATTGTCCTGCTGTGTATCCTTATGCATGGTTCTCAGGGATGGGAAAATTATGGTAGAAATGGAGATGTGTCCTAGTCTGGAAGGAGGGATAAAGGGGTCAGAGAGGAGGTGGTGGTGGAGGAGTGAAGTGGACTGATGCCGCTCCGTCCTTGAGTCCCAGACGCTTGGCCCTCACCATCTGTCACCCTGCAGGCTCTCTCTTTTTCTCGCTGGGTCCAGAATGGGTCAGACACACATTTACCTCATCTAACAGGACATTTGCCTACGGGAGCAGGTGAGGAACAGCCAGACACTGTAAGGTTAATGGGGAGAATGTAAAGAGGATAGTTCTCATTCTTTTTCTTTGCATAGGAAAGTCTATAATACATTATGTGGGTTTAGATGAGTTGGAATTTAGTGCACAAGTTGTTTAACTGTAATGTTTTTGTCCTTTTTGGAGCTTGACAGCTTTAAAGATGAAAACATTATAGCATATTTATTAGAGAACTTATGGAAATAATATACTTTAAAAGAATACACTGTATTTAAGTGTGAACATAATGTAATGTTTTTGGACCCTTAATTGCATATTAATGGAAATGAAATGAAAACAATTTAATTTACATTTATTTTAATTGCAATTAGTTGAACTTTAACTTAAGTCAGACTTAAGGACAACTTTACATGTAATTTCATTGTTCTATTTTCTTTGAAATAGGGTTATAGTGTACTGCTGAATGTACTAAGATGCATTTATGTAAAACTGAAATACTTTAAAACTAAAGTTTTAAATTATAATCAAGCACTTTACATGTGATTTATTATGTTAGTCAACACATCAAGATAAATGTACTTCTTTAAAGGATAATAAAAAAGTACTAAAACAATGATTTAAAATGTACTTTTAATTTGATATTAATACAAAGTACACTTTATAAAGTGTTAAGAAACATTAAAGTGTCTCTATTTACTTTAAGTACACTTACTGTATTAGTATCGTATTATTTTCAAGTACAGGTTTAGAAAAATTTGCTTTTAAGATATGAGCACATTGAGCACCATGGCACAATGCCACCATTGACAGCTGACTTTTGTTAAACTGTCTCCTGTCAGTAACATCCTCTGTATCTTGTATCAGTCCAGGAAGTAATTTTATTGTGCTTTTACTGTCAAGAACTAGAGCCTGTTTTTTCAGACGGAAATTAATCTGCTTGAACGATAGTAGAGTAACTTGACACCAAAAAAGCTGGTCCAATTAACAGGCATACATTTATCTCCGACAGGCCAGTTGAGGTCATGGCAAAATCAATGGGCCATATTGTATCAGTTTGCAGACAGTGGCTCTGTGATTAATTACTGCACAATGTGTTTATGTTTCTGTGTGGCCGATAAGAGAGAACAGGAGCATATGAGTCAGAATGAAAGTTATTTAAGAATCCATTATACATAATAGTGTTCTGTACAGAAAAATTTCAGCAGCATGACAGTGGTTCAGCTGTTTTCAAAAGTCTCATTGTGTTGCGCACACAAATAATCAAACACTCTCCTGAACTATTCTCTCTACTGATGTGTTTAGGTCTTACTTTTTAGAAAAATATTTAGTCAGTCAAGTTTGTAATTTTTTTTTTTTTTTTTTTACTTTTATTACATTTTATCATAATTGATTAAATGAAACGTAAAATATATTTAAATATGTATGTTTACTGTTTTTTTTTATATATATTTTTTTAAATAATGCCACCGTAGTTAGCATAAGAGACTTGTATGAAACTTGGTTAGTAAATAATCATCTAATAGTTATATACAGTATTTAGGCTATATAGCAAGAGTCTTGATTACTAGTACAGCTGTAATTCGGCCATAGCCACGAATCCACAGTTGTTTTATATATTTATTATAATATTGCCCCTTTAATATAGTTTGCTATTTATGTTAGTAGCTTGTACTGTTGGTAACAACTTTCATGTAACTTGGAAAGCTGCGGTTTAAAGATAGTTTCCACACCAGTGTTCTTTGTGTTTTATATTGAACTGTCTTAGATCTCCATCCACCCCCTTTATTTTCCCAGTCACTCCCCCTTTCTGTGAAGCAGGCAGGCTCAGGCATGTGTGATCCACCGTTTCCCCTCTCCACGTGTGTCATGTCGTTGACTGTATGTGTGGGTTAGTGTGTGTTTGTGCATGGCTGGCAGTCCATGTAGATGTGACCCACTTTAGAAGGGGTAGCACACACTAGATGAGACTGTCTATAACTGAAGACAAGAGATAACCACAGACACATTCCTCTCTAATCTCCATTTCATTCTTCACTGGTTTTATTAAAACCAGAGTAAACAGTAACTAGCATTCCTGCTTAAAGGTAGAGAGAGGACAGTCCCTGCAGATTCAATCATAGAGGACTATGGGTAAACCCAGTGGTGACATCTCACATCCCTCTGTACAATTATGAGCAGGTATTGCGGTTGTAGTTTTTTATTTATTTTGTAAATGAGTGTGCAGCAGGTTTGAAGCACATTTTACTCCAGTGTGTTGAGTTTGTACACTGAATCCATACTATATGGGTATGGTGTGGTGTACTATATGGATATGGTATACCATTCAAAAGTTTGGGGTCAGGAAAAATTGTATCATGAAATAAATTTTTCCAAGGCTGTATTTATTTGATAAAAATAGAGTAAAAGCATTAATATTGTGAAATATAATCTCAAATAAAAATAACTACTTTATATTTTAATATATTTTAAAATGTAATTTATTCCTGTGATGCAAAGCTGAATTATTTTTTTCCAAAAAAGATTTCTCCAATCTTCAGTGTCACATGATCTTTCAGAAATCATTCTTTTTATATTCTGATCCGCTGCTGAAGAAACATTTTGTGTGAACCATGATATTGTTTTCAGGATTTTTTATTTTATTTTATGAAGTTCAAAACAGCAGCATTTATTTAAATGTTTTTTTTTTTCATTATTATTTTCACATTGTAAATGTGTCTTTACTAGAACACTTTTGATCAATTTAATGCTTACTTCCTGAAAATAGGTACTGATTTCTTACAAAAACAGCAACAACAATCACAAAAAGATCTGTAAAGTAACTGTAGTGTACCGTAGTCTTTCAGATTTGCCCACTTAGAAAAAAACATTACACTAGACATTTTGTTTCATTCATACAGTACACTCAGAGTATGGACATAGCAGAGCAGAAACACACTGTTAGTCTTTTTGTCACATATGATCCAACACGCTGAAACTAATTTCTTCCAAATTCATTTACTTCCAAAATTCAGGATTTCTAAAAAGTCCTGAGTCAAAGTGGCAATGTTTAGTTTAATCTTAGTTATTATGGTTTCTCACACAGAGGTAGTGTTGGTTGGTATCCAGTTGGGGGCAGTGTACTCTTCCACTCCACTCAGATATAACATGTATGGAGGAGAAAAATTCACAGATTATACTGTACCTGACAAAATGCAATCTCTCTTGGCTCTCTATGTGTCCACTGAGACCCATGTGAACTCACTGTCTGAAAAACCGTTGGCCCCTCAGAAAGCCATGACCTTATCATGCTTTCATGGTAACATAATAACAGGCTTTTCACCTTGACACCATGCAACTAATACTCCATAGCAGGTGTGTGACATACAGTATGCATACTTGAACTCAGTCGTATCGCTTGTAGAGATGAACAGATGGTAGAGGCTCTTTAGATGTTCTCTTATACTTTATTATTGTTTTTACTAGGCGTATGGAACTTTTTAATAGTGATTATGAATTTTCCCTCAGCTTTCCTCTGTTGAATGTGTTTTGCATGCTCCAGAACTTCACCTGAACCTGTGTATGTGTGTGTATCCCTGCAGGAGTGTGTGTGAGCCGAGGTGGACGCTGGTGTGGGACTCTGGGGATGTGTAAAGACTCCATCTGTCCTGGGTCTCTGCAGCATTTTAGGAGCTGCTCTCTGGGCCTATTTGCAAGGTAAGACAAAAGTATGTCTCTCTATCCTTGCTGTCAGTTCTGGAGAAACAGACATGACATATGGAAATGATTTCCATCATTCATTTAGCCCAGCCAGACAGACCAAGCAGGCTTTAATGGACCCTGGCATCAATGTCATAACTTTTACCTCTCACCTTGTTCGTTTTAATTCGACTCAGTTAATTAAAGACACTAAAAGCTAATGATCTGTAAAGCATGATGAAAATACACTCAGAGTTGACTTGTATCAGGGCAAAGGATCTGAAAAGTTAAGGTAATGCATTATAAATCTTATCACCCTTCTCAGGAATATTAATTAGGTGATGTAACTTTTGACAGTAGTCATACTTGGTTGCCCCGCCCATTCTAAAGGCCCGTTCACACCAAGCACGATAACTATAAAGATAACGGTAAAGATATAGTTCTAAAAATCGTTTTCAATATTAAAGAATAGCAGAGTCCACACTACAACTATAACGATAAAGGCATAGAGAAACTATATCGTTGGAATCATTTTCAGAACTATTTTTTCCTGCTGATGAACGATATAAACATTGACATCCAATCAGAATCCATCCTGCTGTAACGAGCTCGAGGATTTAAAGCGGCAGACGCACGTGTGCTCAGAATAAACAGACGATATCGTTCGCTGGTGTGGACGCTAATATCGTTATCTTTATAGTTATCTTTATAGTTATCGTTCTTGGTGTGAACGGGGCTTAACATCTCCATGGAACACAGTACAGCTCTTTTTGTATGTTCAATATATTCATGATTATTAAACATCAAGCATGCATGAGGACTGATTATGGAAGGTAAGAAACATATTTTGACAGATTCCACAATGAAAACCGTAAAAAGGATGTAGTTTTGAGAGGTGTCAAGAAAGTTAAAATGTAAAATACAATGTATATGTTTAGCAAGTATGAACGCCCATTAAAGATGCTTTTAAAGTGTTTAATGACATGTTCTTTAAAACTATTGAAAGTGGTTACATTTAAGTGTATTACAATGTAATCCATGATATTAGTAAATTACATCTTATTTACTAATCTATGATATTAGCAAATATTTAGGCACTTTGAAATGGTGTCTTAAGAAGCCTTGTTTGCTGAAATGATGTACGAGTTCAAGGGATAGTTAATCCCCAAAATGAAAATTCTGTCATTAATCACTCACCGTCATGTCGTTCCAAACCCGTAAGGCAAATTAAGATATTTTTGATGAAATCCAAGGGCTCTCTGACCAGACAAAAACGTAGTAAGGACATCAGTAAAAAAGTCCATGTGACATCAGTGGCTCAACTTAAATTTTGCGAAGCTACGATAATTATTTTTGTGCGCAAAGAAAACAAAAAATAACATAATTTAACAATTCTTCTTCCCTGAGTTACCATCTTCTAACATTTTGGAGAGTGTCAAAACGCATTCATGCGCTTTCCCCTGAACGTAAACAACTTAGATTTTTTCTTTTCTTAGTGCACAACAATTATTCTTGACTGTTTTATCGATGTCCTTACTACTTTTCTGTCTATGCATGGTCAGAGAGCTCTCGGATTTCATCAAAAATATCTTAATTTGTGTTCCTTAGATGAACAAGGGCCTTACAGGTTTGGAACAACATGAGGGTGATTAATTAATGACAGAATTTTAATTTTTGGGTGCTCTGAAACAAGTGATTCGTAAACATATTGAAGCTTCGCTAAGCAGTGTTTCCAACACAGCTGTTCTACACACTAGTGTTGTGGTTCATGGTTCTTGCTGCAGACCTTTTCAATGTATACAGATGCATTACATGTTAAAATCTTACCAGGTGATGGTGACCTGCTTAGGAAACAGCAAAAACCACTGTCTGATAAGTTGAGCGACTGCTTTAAATCTGTTGAAACTCATCTGACTAGGATAAACATAATAATCTGCAAAAATTGTGTTGATGTCAATTTTACAGGCATTAGCAGAGTTGTACTCAGTGGGAACAAGCATTTCCACAGCTGATTATCGCTTCTGTGGGAGTCTGGACATTGATTAATGGCATGAATATGTGTCTGGCTGAGTTTTTACCCCACAGGGAAATTTGAATAAAGGTCCAATCCAGCACTTTGAAGTGTATTTTGTACGTGGGTCAGGTTCATGATGGATGACCAGTGCCGAGTGTGACAGTGGCATGGATACTGGCCGAGCGGAGTCTAGATGGGAGGGGCTGTAAGGGTCAGAGGGCAGGGTTTGGAGGATGGGATTTATTATTGACAATAGATTTTTGAACATGCACTATAGTAATACCATGTTTTTAATGCACTACCATGGTTGTCATGAAACCACAACCAGAAGAGTGCCTCTTTTCAGATAACAGATTTGGCCCCTTTGGCTCCACTCATCTGGTTATAAGCAGTTTGAGCACATGACTGGCAGTTCTTCAGTACTTTGTGTGTGTGTGTGGTCTAAGCAGCTGCTCTGCCCCTGCAGCTCTCAATCTATGCTCACACTCATCTTAGCAGCTGTCTGTTTCCTTCAGGAGACCGACCTCTCTCTCTTCCTCTCTGTGGTAGAAATGGCATCAGAGGCTTAGCTACTGACCAGACTTTATTTTCTAAGAATATTTCCAGAGATACACAAATGGTTTCTTATTGGTACAGAGGGAGAAAAAAATTATAAGAATGTACAGTATAAAGAATATTTATTTATTTAGCTTATGAAACCTCTAGCCAATAAGAGTTTTTGTATTATTGTACATTATTACTGTGACACGTTTTTTAAAAGAAGCACACCAAGGCTGCATTTATTTGAAACTTTAAAATACAATGACTAATTTATAATACAGTTGAATATATTTGACATGTTTTCTGAATTTTCAGCAGTCATTACTCCAGGCTTTAGTGTCACATGATCCTTCAGAAATCATTATAATATGCTAATTTTCTGATCAAGAATATTTTTTTATTAATATCATTGTTGAAATGTTTCCATCTGTGTAATATTCTTCTTGAAACCATGATACTTTGATAAATAGACACCATTTGTTGTTGAGTAATAGTATAGTAATACTTTCTTTCAAACTATTGTCTATATTTTGTAAAAAATAAAAAGGTTTGTTACATGTAATTTTTCATGTAAAATCATGTAAAAATTTGTTTCATGTAATTTTTGGGTGGTGTTACATGGATATGTTCACCAGAGATATTCTCATTCAATCAATGTGTGTTTCATCAAACCATGTCATTCTCATCGCATTTTACACTGGGAGCTGCTGCTGTGTTGGCAGTGCTGTTCTGATCCTCCCTACATGCCAGTGGAACATAAACAGCGAGCATGCTGGGAGTTAATGGGAAAAGAATAAAAAGACAGGCAGAGTAAAGAGTCTCTGACACATTGCCTGCTCCCATCTCTCTCCTGCTTAGGTTTACTGAGAGAGTACAGGGCAGGCCTGAGACCTGTGTGTGTACAGATTAAAAGGTGCCATATGTTACCTCCTTTTCCTCTGTCCTATAAAACCAGAGCAGTGATATTGTGCCCATCAGTGATTTGCAACCTTTTTCCTGAATGACACAAGAGGCTTCAGATGTCTAACTGCCCTCTGATTCCCCCTGCTTTCTCTCTCACTCTCTCTCTGTCCATAGACTGATGAATCACTTTTGTTTAGTTATGGGAAATAACTGTCTGTGTAAAACATCATTCAGTGCTTATGTTAGCAGCTCTCCCATAGCAAAGATGACTAACACTGCAATATACTGTAGCAATATGTAGCTGTTTTATTATTTTGAAGAAATCTATTATCGTGCAGAGGCATGAACAGTGGATGAAAGCCTCTGACTCTGCAAAAAAAATTTCATGATTCAAAGACATTATCTCATTTGTCAGTGAGACCTAATGCTATGTTTGGTGTTTCCACCTGAGGTCATGTCGCGACTGAGACCACAAACTCATGAACTATTTTAAAACCCTGGTCTTTCGACCTTTGACCTTACTTGACCCTTTACGCCCATAAAACAGCATGGGCAGCTCCTGGGTGTTACAGCCGGTGTCAGGAACAGGTGTGTTTCTGACATCTGTCTTGATATTCATCCCCTTATTTAATTTTCTTTGACAGCAGTGTCCAAAATAAAATATTGCTCTGAAGTAACTGTTTCATTGCTAACGTACCTTAATAGAGTTCTTAGTCATGTATAATTTAAATATCAACTTTGTGTAGTAATAAAACATTATAATTATAAGGTTGATAATTATGCATAGACTATTATTCTTATAAAATAAAAAGTTATGTATTTCATTACTAATAACAACAAAAACACTACTAATATTACTACTGTTACTACTACTACTAATTATTATTATCATTATTATTATTTTCTTTTAGATTTTAATGAAAAAATATTTTAGTTCATATTTTACAAATGTCATTTAGGGATAATAATAATAATAATAACAACATTTATAAAATAATAACATTTATAATAATGTTTAATATTATTTTAATATTATTATCATCTATACAGCAACAATAATAATAATAATTTTTTTTTCAGAAATATTTGAGTTCATATCAAAATCTTTGAATTTTGACTGGATTTTGGAAAATCTGAACATGTTTTGAGAACTCTACATGATTAATGAGCTGAAACTAATCTCTGCTTGCTCTGTTTTTAATCACATTTTTTGTTTAATCCCAGGAAACATCATTAAGATATTCAGGAATTCATATGTGTAATTTTGTACGTTTTTTCCCCTATTATTGGGGTGTTATCAGTCAGTGAGTGTTGTGATGATGGATACCAGGTATTACAGACCTCTTTGGTTTTAGTCCTAAGCCTTGCTTGTTGTCTTTCCACGTGCTTTGTAGAGCTGATGTCCACTCATGGGGGATTCTAAGAATATAAACTAAAATAAAATAGCCCTCTTTCCAAATACACTTTAAATTCTGTGCATTTTTTATTTTCTGCACACTGAGTAGAAGTGTAGCTGTACATCATGCCCATATGTCCTCCACTCTACGCCCAAGCGTTTTTTTAATATTATATTTTTTACATTAAGTTATATGCACCCCCACTCAACAAAGCACAAAAAGGATACAGAGCTCCCTCTCATCCTTCTCTCCACATAACCTCAGTGGTCTTATTACTTTTCCATGGCAGAGAGCAGAGCAGTAAAAGTAGATTGGCTTGCAGTGCTCAGACCTGCTGGCAGCTTCACACATACAGTTACATTACACGCTATTCATTACAGCAGCTCAGACCAGGGCTCTGTATATGTTTATGAAGTCTACTTGTGTGTCTATGTGACATTTCTGGCACTGTAAATGTTGATGTACTGTATGAATGTGTGTTTCTGTGTCACTGATGTAGAGTGTGGAGAGTGTATGGGATGTGTATTATTACAGCAGATGTGTTTGGCATAAGTTCAGTGCTTTGTGATGAAGGTCTGTGATCCTGGGGGGTCTGAGCTCAGGGCTAGAGGTGTATTACACACAGTCCCATATTTGATGTCCTTTTATGAATCCATGATTTTGTTATGTAATCTGCCTCCAGTAGAAAGTTAATCGAAGATTAGTCTGCATTCCACACTGCAATCTTTGATCATGTAGATGGCAAAACATGTTTTCCTTCTGCTAGGAGTTGATTTTGTCGGCATGCTCCTCTCATGCTGACAAAATCATGCCCTCTCATGAACTCTGGGATGAAGAGGAAAGATTCATGGGCATCATGCATTGATCCAACATACATTTTGTGATCTGTTCCTCATTAGGAGGCACAAAATTCAATGCAGATTTTTAAAAACATTTTTAGGATTCATTTTAAATGGCAAAATCAATAGGATTACTGTACAGTATGTAGAAAGTGAACATGAAACTTAATATTTTTGAAAGAAGTCAAAATGCTCACCGAGGCTGCATTTGTAAAAAAAATCTAAAATACATTAACAACAGTAATATCGTGAAATATTATTACCATTTAAAGTGACTGTTTTCTATTGTAATATATTTTAAAATGTAATAGTTTTCTGGGATGGCAAAGCTAAATTTTCAGCATCATTACTTCTGTCTTTAGTGTCACATGGTCCTTCAGAAATTATTCTAATATGCTACTTTGCTGCTCAAGAAACATTTCTTCTTATTATCAATGTGGAAAACAGTTGCTATGCATAAATGTTTGTGCGGAAAAAGTAAGTATTTTCCGATGGAAATTGTATTTATTTTTATTTAAAAAGAACAGTGTTTATTTGAAATAGAAATCTTTTGTAACATTATAAATGTTATAACTGTCAGTTTTTTTTCATTTAATGCATTCTTGCTAAATGTACTAATTTATTTTTTTATTTTTAAATGTGTATATTCTAGGGCTGCAACAAACGATTATTTTGATAATCAATTAATCTAACGATTATTAGAACGACTAATCAACTAATCACAGATTATTTTGCTGATTAAAATCAGTAGAAATTTGATTATTCAGCATTTGCAATTTGTTAAAATATTGAGTTATACATATTCTAACAAATAAATTAAGGTAATCAATTCAGCTTTTGAAAGTCATATTATATAATTACAGTTATACAATAATTTTATACCAATAAAAATATTTGGCACACAAAATGAGATGGCAGTGAAACTCTCTTATTCACCATTTAATTATTTAATTACCTAAAATTTCTTTTTGTAAGTCATATGGATAAGAAACAAAATAAAGGAAAGTGATAAGACGTTTTATTTTTTGGATGAACTAATATTCACAACATAATCTTGTTTTTGAAGAAGATGCTCCCTCAACTTTACTGAAATTCATTAAAGTCTGTCATTTACACCAGACTGCTTTGTGAATGAGGGTCAGAATAAAACAGTTTTTGCACAAAAGTGCCAACTTTTCGTGATCCAGCTACATTTCCAGAAGAAGTAAGTATCACGCATTCATTTTTCCAAATTGCCTTTCTGAAAGACCTTCTTGGCACTCTGTAAGGCTAATAAAGCTACCACTGTATGTCTGTTTTAACTGATGCTGCCTTTACGTGCTACCAGAATGATTGTGAAGAGGAAAGTGGGAATCAAAATTGCTTATGAAAGCAATGTGAAATCGACCACTGGAATTAGTCGAGCTTATAATCACAAGTGGGGCTTATAAAGTTTGTAATAGCATTCGATGGCACCATGAGTTATTTTTTATCACACCGTGCTGCCGTCTATGTAATTCATAAAGTGCATTTTTTATGCACAGTACAGTCAGATGACAGACTTTTAAACTAAGTGCGTTTTCTGTAATGATAACATGCTTGTACTAATAGTGGAGTGTTTATTTGCAAAGGCTAGCACCGATATTGCCAGAGCTTGTGCTCTTGAAGCTCCGCCCTCTTCCCCCCCAGACCAGCTCATTTGCATTTAAAGGGGAAGAAACGGAAATCATGCGTTTTGGCTCATGCCCTAAAAGTGCCAATTTTGTGACATATTTTATATTATACAGCAAGAAAAAATGCTGGGCAGGTTTTTAGACTTTGAAAATTTGATTGGCTTGTAAAAAGTGGTTTAAGTGTGTCAAGTGGTTGGAGGGGATGGGAAGAAAAAGTGACGCCAAGGTTTGAGACCAAGCATGTTAATACATTCTTATCAAAGATTACAAAGACACAGTTTTTTAGGTATTAAATGCACTGATGAATCATGTCCAATGAGTACTGTTAGAAAATAAACAGTTTCATGTTGACTTTAAAACATCATAAAGTGTGTTAAAACTGAGCTGTTTTATTGGCAACTAAAAACATAATCAAATTGAACTAAATATTTATTAAATTAACATGCAAAGGGTGTGGAATATGTCAGATTTTCTGGTGATATGCATCTGAATCTGTAGATTTCGGCCGAGTTGTGCTCATTTTAGCAATGAAACTCTCAGAGCCCCCAGCACTACCCCAGTCTGCCACTCAACAATTGTTTTGCATTTTTGCTCCATCTATTTTTCTTTCTCTCTCTCTCAGTAGATGAGGGGTCAAGTGTATTGTTGGAGGTTTTGAGGACCTCTCATTTTGTGTGTGTCCATCTGCATGTGTGTGTACATGCTTGATCAAATCAGTGTGTGTGTGTGTGTGGGTGGGGGGGTTGGATGGATGGGTGTGGGGAGTGAAAGGGGGATTAGGTTCTTGTTCAGTCTTTTGTCCTTCACTATCATTAATTTCCTCTCTTTCCTAACCAACTCTATTCCGTTCCATTTCTTCCCCTCTGAATTGAATAGAGAAAGCGGGACTGGGAAGTTTAAGGGGACTGAGAATTCCCCTTCCTCCATTCATACTTAATCAAGCTGTTTATTACCCCGCTAACAACAGCTTTAACCAGTACAGTACTGGAAGAAACAAAGTTTGCATGTCCATAGTGTTCTGAAAGCAGTTCTTTGCATTTTACTACAACTTGTTGTCCATTACTAAATACAGATTACATTATGAAAATTGTAGTTAATAACATTTTCTATTACATTACACATTTTGCTCTCGTCTGGGCCGTTGGCGAGAGTGAGAGCTCTGATTGGATGTTCAGTTTAGCCCGAGTCAGTGGCCGAGAATTAAAGCGAAAGTGATGAAAACAAGCATGTGAATGAAGGCGGTACAGACAGAAGGCTGTTTACATGTTACATGATCTTTCCCAATCATTCTAATACGTGAATGTTTTCATAACAACATGAAACGCTTAAATTCATTTAAGTTATCAACATTACTGAAATTTAAGATGGTAAGCGCTGCTTTGTTTACATTTCATATATCAGGGTTTCTCATATATCTTTGTTTCGGTTTCTCCTTTTGATTGACGAATATATAATAGCTGCTGATATGAAAAGCTCATTCCTGTCAGGCATGCACAGAACGCACATGTTAGTTTGCCATTGGCTGTAGTCTGTGCTGTGTGTTTCAGTGCAGCTTTTTGGTCCGATGTTGCCGACGCGAGGCAACAACACCATCAGCTTTCGTAGCCGCTCATTCTTTGAAGTCGTCTTGGTGTGTCTGGGCCTTAAGCCTTGGTGCATATGTGGAGAGTGCAGTTGGCCGGATTTACTTTGAGATATGTGTGTGCACTGTGGTTGAGAGTATCATGTTAAGTCCCCCCAGTAAGTATATGTGGAGTGTTTGTTCTTATGATAATTTCCCTGTAGGGCAAGTGTCCATTAATCACTGGGATGTTCATCTGTTCCTAATGCTTCATTAGCTCTTTTTCCTCTGTCTGTCTCTCTTTCTCTGTCTGTCTTTCTCTACCCCTCTTGTTCCACTTTTTCACTTCACTTGAGAGTCCCACATTCACTCAGGATCCCTCTATTTACTGCATCTTATGAATGTAGATTAGGAACATAACACATCATGCTTCCTTGCTTTTGTCTGGGAATGGCCAGTAAAAAACTTTAAAAGCATATTTTAAAGCTTACATCTCATGAAATTCAAAAATCCAGTATCTCAACATTTTAGAATATTTACATTTGACTTTCACTAAATGACCATCCCTTCAGTATAAATTCCGGGTATCTCTTGTTCTTTGAAACCACAATAATGGGGAAGACATCTGAATTGACAATGGTCCAGAAGACGATCACTGACACCCTCAACAGAGAGGGTAAGTCAAAGAAGATCATCACTGAAAGGGGTGGCTGTTCAGAAGCTCCAACAGTATTGATTGCATAAATGAAAATACTTTTTCACGATATTTACATTTTTTGAGATGCACCTGTATATATATATATATATATATATATATATATATATATATATATATATATATATATATGAGCAATATCACTTGAGTACGAGAGCAATACCAGCTCTTTATAAACCGCTCTTTATAAACTGCTTTGTGTGTAACTATTTCCTTAAGCCACAGATTCTGATCTCAGTTTGACAGTTATGCCATTACCATCACCATTATTTCCATTAGATTTGTTAATTCATAAAAAAAAGTTAATAAAAATTAGAAAAAAATCTGAATCCTCCTGTGATGCATGGATATTCTGTACACTAATAGACATTGTTATTAAACAAAAATAAATGTAAAATAAAAATGTAAAGTGCATCCAGAGTCCAGAGGGCCAAATTTGAAAGAAACGACCCAACACCCTGTTGTTTTTCAGTCCTTGTCCTCCTGTGAATTCTCAGAGTGCTGTATCAAAACATATTAAATGCAAAGTTGACTGGAAGGAAGAAATTGGGTAGGAAAAGGTGCATAAGCAACAGATGCATGGATATTCTGTACACTAATATACATTGTTATTAAACATAAAAATGTAAAGTACATTCAAATAAAATTCCATAGGGGTCATATTTGAAAGAAATGCCCAAACACCCTGTTGTTTTTCAGTCCTTGTCCTCTAACAAAGAAGTAAAAGAATGTAACTTTCAGTGTGATGTCATACAGCACAACAGACCCTTTGTGATGCTTTTCATCTGCACATTTGTGGTGATGGCATGTGTTTACATTAACAGGGCATGTGGACATGTGATGAGTCAGTGTTTAGAGTAAGTCATGCGTTTATGTCCCAGCATGCCTTGAGATTACTGTATATCCCAGGAAAGTAAACTAAATAGATGAAGAGTTTGACATGATTGGAGGGGTTTTACTCTTATCTTAGTGGACAACATACTCTTTACACAGTTATGCCATTACCATCCCCATTATTTCCATCACATTTGTTAATTCAAAAAAAGTTAATAAAAATAAAAAAAAATCTCTGAATTCTCCTGTGATGCATGGATATTCTGTACACTAATAGACATTGTTATGAAACAAAAATTAATGTAAAATAAAAATGTAAAGTGCATCCAGAGTCCAGAGGGCTCTGGAGGGCAGCTGTGGCCTAATGGTTAGAGACTTGGACTTGGAACCGGAAGGTCACAGGTTTGAGTCTCAGTGCTGGCAGGAGTTGTAGGTGTGGGGGAGTGAATGAACAGTGCTGTCTTCCTCCCTCAATACCCATGTCTGAAATGCCCTAGCTGCCCAATGATCTGGGGGTGTGTTCACTTCTTACTGCTGTGTGTGTGCACTTGGATGGGATATTATATTTATTATTTTGATTTGCTCTTAGAGTATGATATAGGTGAGTATGGAGCTAATACTAAAGAAAATGGCTCCTCAATTTTATTCAGGGGCGCAAAGAGAGGAAAAAATTTGCAGTTTACTGCAGATAATAATATTTATATGGCAAAATGGTAAGTAATGTTATTTTTAACAACAGTGTGACAGATTTCTTACATAAAAGTTGTCAATATCTCCTAGTATTTTTGTTTCTAAAAATTATGTATGGATAATCACATAAACCTAAGCTGACTCAGTCAAGTAAGTGTTCACCTTGAAATATAAAAAGAATTATTATGTTTACTTTATAAAAACCACCAAAGATTCTTGAGCAAAATAACGTGTGCCATGACCAGAAGGGGGGTGTTTTTACACTTAAACTAAAAACTCTTTTACTTGCTAATAAAGTATAAACTATCAGTAAAATGACAGCAAAGTTTTGATCATGTCAATAATTTAGAGGCCTTACATGACAGTACAACAGTAGGATTAAAGCAGTGGCTGAGGTTCAATCTTAAAAACAGGACGCAGCCTTTCTATTTTCCACTCGCATTGTAATGGACAGAGATGAAGAAAACAAAAAGGTAGAAGAAAGACGAGGGGAAAGAGAGGGAGTGAGCATGAGGAGGGATTAAATGTGTGTGAGGATGGGGGTGGTGGAGGAGCAAGGGGCCATAGACAAGTGAGAGAGGGAGGAGGGTAGCAGGAGAAGGGGGCGGTGCTGTGACGGCAAACAGCAGGGAAAGAGAGGAGAGGACAGGACAGAGAGGAAGGGGGTTTCTACCAGAGAAAAGAGAGCTAACTTTGGCATGAGGAGGAGGAGCAGAAAGAATGAGCATGTGAGAGAGAAGGAAAGAGATAGAAGGAGTGTGTGTAAGACTGAGAGAGGAGTACAGTGAGCAGACTGGGATTGTATCTCCAGGACAGACTGGGGAGACGCGAGGAGGCAGCCATGCAGAGCATTATGGGTATGTCAGCAGCATGACTCTATTTATTACACCCTCCGAATGCACGAGAGTTCAGATTACCACTGCAGAGCTTTGAAGTGATGTGAAATGAATGATTAACTTTCTCAAAGCTGATATCACTGGGGTGAGAAGAAGCTCTTTGAAGTTTAGCAGCACTGTTAGTCCTTTCTGTTGAGGAGAGATCTGTGGGAGAACGATTGCATGGCACGAAGTTAATGATAATTTTGTCGATAAAGCAAATTGGTGACTACTCAGAGGCTTTTTATTGTCTTGACAAAGAACAATATGTCTCAAAAGACCTAACAAAGATCTAATTTATGCTTCTTTTCAGAATAAACTTTGTCTCAGATGTCTCTTCTGAAATTCCTAGTCTGGAGAAATAAAAATGAGCAACATTAAATGATTGTTGAAATACAGTAAGAGCAAAGATCTATCAAATGAATGTGAAAGCTCAGATCATTTAATCTTGGAAGAAGTTGATGAGAAATGTTTGAGTTTATACTTAGATCTCTGACTTTTGGTATCTTGTCAAATCTGAGCATAGTTTGAAACTGAAATCTTTTCTGGAACTCAGGAGGAGGCACATGTGAGATTACTGGGGTTTTTCCCACAGAAGAAACTAAGATGCATGAATCTTAAACAAAAAAGTCTTCAGATAAAAGTCCTCTGATATCTTTTGTAGTTTTTGTTTCCTACACTCTTAAAGATAAAGTTCTTTATTGAAATCTATGGTTCATTGTAGATTCATGTAACCTTTTCATTTCACAAAAGTTCATTTAGATTTTTTTTAATTGGTTTACTTTAGGAAATGTTCACTGATAGTTATTTGGAGAACCAAAAATGTTTCTTTTATGACATCACTGTAAAAACCTCCTTTGAAACCTTCATTTTTAAGAGTGTGTAGGAATTTATATCTGTTGTAAAGAGTGTTTGTTGAGCTCTTAGTTTTTTGTAACTGGTTTTTTTTTGTGTGGGACAGGGCCTTGTGAATGAATTGATTTACAGGACTTGATTTTTTTGTAAGATCATTTCACTCTAAATGGTTCTTCTATAGAATTATAGTGAAAACCCCCCTTTTGGAATCTTTATTTTAATGGTGAATATGAAGCTAAAAGTTGGCGTATGAACAACTGGCTTGGATTGGAACGTCCGACGTCCAGCACACACTCCAATCACTCCTTACCCAGTGCTTACACAAAGCTTCTTCAAACTAGTCAAACACCACTAAGCTTCTTGCCCAGCATGCGGCCTGATCTATTGACATTTCGTTCTCGAAGGGGATAAAGTTTAGATTGAAACGCCCCCAAGTATACTGAGAGTCCCATTTGTGTTTAAAGTGGATGTGACTCAGCTCATGGCACATTCTTATACAGTAAAAGCCTGAAATAGAGCGGCCTGTTACTGCGTGTCAGCAGCGTCCAGACTCCGCTCCAGATGAGATCACCTAAGGGGGTGGAAAGGTGCTTGCGTCAGTGAGTCGGAAAATAATAGATGAGTTAAATCACTCTCATATGTTACAGGGCTCTGAAACACAGCCTTAGTAAGTGCGGTCAGCTCACTGTCTCTGTAAGGACAGTGTGTGCTTCACTGGCTGTGTCTCACTTTGTCTCACAGGTTTAGGTTCTCCAAAGCACCTCATTTCATCTCCTCTCCTTGCTTTACTGTTTCCATTTATGAGATGCTTTTATGTGCCAAGTATTTATGTAAGGCTGTAGCTTCCTGCAGACGTATATACAGAGGGAGAGCTCATTAACGTCGACTCAGTCTCAGCTGACTTCACTGAATCACAACTTTCCATGCCACTCTTTTCCTCTCCGTCTGAGCTCGGCTGGAATCTGTTGGGACAGTGTCTGTACATCCACATCCTCTTGCGGCAGGTCCCACTGCGTGTCTGCAACTTTTCATGACCAGCTCCAAGGTTGTCTTTTTTCTGTTTGCGGTTCCTGCGTGGTTCACCATCACTGCACTTTTAAGATGAATTACATATTCATGCTGGCATAGTTTATCTGAGGCCACGTTGGTTATGTAAGTGCTGGTGTGGAATTAATTTACCGGTATGTGCGCTGTGCCACTTTTCTCCCCGACTGCAGTGCATTTCTGCGCTGTGATTTCAGTCTGATCATGAGACTGATGATTATGGCTTGTCAGAAATACTGCAAGGTTATTTATTTGTCTCTTTCTGCTGATGCTTGGTTCAGAAAGCTTCGAGAGGAGGCAGAGAAGCCATTTTGAGAAGATCAATGGCCACAGCCAGTAAAGAAATACTTTAACTTGAAGGACTCAGAGAGACTGCACATAAAAGTTATCTGCAGTCTATTTAAAGAGAGACCAGGGTACCAATCATTCCCTCATGAGATAGTAGCAAAACACAACTTTCTGTCTCTAACATTGCTCATCTTCATTGACAGTGTAAAAAAAAATTGATTGATTGAATGATTTTAATCGAATTGATCTACCAAAATCTTGTTTTTTATGTTAAAATGGATACCCAGAGAACCAGAATTCATCAAAAGAGGTCTGTTGATAAAACATGGGCAATAATCTTGTGTAGATGGTGCAGGGCCATACACATACAGACAAAATATCATCTAGAGCCCCTTTCACACTGCACGTTGGTCCCGGAAAATTGGCAGAAAATTGCCGGGTCGCCTTCTGTGTGAACCGGGTTGGGGACCTAGTGACATTGCCAGGTTCAGTCCCAGAATGAGCTCTGTGTGAATAAAAGACAGAACCAATGCCATAAAGGGTGTGTCGTAGTGATGGCCCACGTTATAGTGCGACTCTTTTACTGGGTGTTTTGAAGGCAGATCAACGTTCGCGACGAAAAAAAACTGTAATGAAGCAGAGATCAGGCAGTTCCTCACTATCTGCGCTGAAGCTGAGATCGTTTGCCAGATTAAGTGAAAGCTACCGTGTCATTACGGGACCTTTACGGGTTTGTTTGTGAATACACGGACATACTCCGGGTAATCACTGACAGTGTGAAAGGTGCAAAATCTAGCGACCCGAGAACAATTGCCGAACACATTACCCGTGTATTTTCCGGAATCGCAGTGTGAAAGGGGCTTTAGTAACACACTACATAAATAAAGTATAAATAAAGTCTAAATAAAGATACAAAACTATTTAAATAAAGCATAATCATGTGATGTCACACGGGGTTGGTGGGGAGTTGTGGCCTAGTGGTTAGAGAGTTTGACTCCTAACCCTAGGCTAGTGGGTTTGAGTCTCGGGCTGGCAATACCACGACTTAGGTGCCCTTGAGCAAGGCCTCGAACCCCCAACTGCTCCCCGGGCGCCGCAGCATAAATGGCTGTCCACTGTTCTGGGTGTGTGTTCACTGCTGTGTCTGTGCACTTTGGATGGGTTAAATGCAGAGCATGAATTCTGAGTATGGGTCACCATACTTTGCTTTATTTCACTTCACTTTTTCCTGTAAATGCAGCAAAAGTTTTTCTTCCAAAACCCATAAATCTGATGGTAAAATTCCTTATAATATGATGTTAAATCATTTAATTTTTTTCACTGTATGTTAAGGTTACAGTTAATTAGTTAAGTTTTTTTCCTTTAAAAATTAATAATAATAATAATTATTATTATTTTAATAATTTAAAATAAAAAAAATAATATAAAAAGTATATGTTTTGTTTTCCACATCCTAGTTAAAACGTTCAGTGGTATATCAACAGATTTTTTTTACATTGACTTATCTGATAGTACCATGTAAAGAATATGACACTAAAGCGTTTTATTCTAAGCATTTTATTTTGAGCCTTTGTAAAACACAATCAGGCTACATTATGTACTGTGATTTATTCAGTTAAGTCTGGATAAGTATTTGAGATCATCTTTTTTTATTTCAAAACCTTTTGAATTTGAAAAAAACACACTGGCTAACAGCTTGTCCTTATATGCTCATCAGTAACCCATCTGTCTGTCCTCTCACCCATTCATAACTGAGAGTCTGGATTTGAGATTTTTTCAGACCATACTCAGTATGTTTTAAATTCTTTATCACTTTATTACCGTCCTATCAGTGGCATCTCTTCAAAAAATGGCCACTCTCACAGTAATAACAGTGCGGTGGACCCACAGCTCCTCTCCGTTCTGCTGTTATTCCAAGTGTCTGTTTCTGACCACTGGATTGAATTGAATAATCATTAGTGGTTGGAAATTCCTACCGTGGCAAAGAGCAGCTGACTCAGAAGCAACTGGCTCTGCTGAAAGTTTTTCTATTGCTCGCAAATGCCCAAAAATGCAATGGGTCAAACTGAAGTCCAGTGAATAGTTCTTCCTTATAAACACTCATTAAACTTTATTTAAATCCAGTATTCAGCAGTTCAAACCTAGATTAGTTCTCTTTACTATAAACTGCCTTAACTGAAGTTTAGCAAACAGGTCAAGTTCTATTAACATAGAATCTACATTGGGTGCAATCGACAAATCAAGTGGTCTTTACTCAAAATCGTAGCTCATAAGTTATTTTAAATTAAACATACGCAAATATATAATAAACAACAAATATAGCATTGCTGCCTAAAATCATTATTTAATGTGACTAATGTCTTTAAAAATAATTAAGCTATTTATGAACTTCCAAAACTTGCATATTCATGCCACTATTCTGTGTGAACTTGATGTAAAATTGAAGGTGATTTTTACAAAAAAAAAAAACGCTTTGTTTAGATCACACAGCTCCTGAGATGCTTGCACTCAATGTACTTTATAGCAGTGAGGCCAAGGGAGGTTGTTCCCGCTGGCAGATGCTCAGTAATGGGCACCACGGCTGGCGTCTGGGCCTGTGCCAGCGGACTCAGCGCTGCACACTGGGTGAAACAAAATGTCCGCAGTTGATTGGCAGGTAGTGTCAGTCCAGATGGCAGCAGCTCCTGTGTGGTATTGTGCGAATAACGTCACCCGCTGCATCTCATTCTGGAGTTTGAGCCAGCCGACTCTTTTCTGAAAGGCTCACTGGATGGGATGCCCAGGGAGGCTCAGACAGTGAGACAGGAGAGATTGTCTTCGGGAGGTTTGTGAGGCGGCTCGGGCCCCTGTTCAAGGGGGCCTTTAATAGAGCCCATATGCTTTGAGATGCTAAAAAGCTGACCAGCCCCCTGTCTTCCCTAAACTTTGAGTTGAGTTTCCCTCTCTCACTCATTCTTTTATGGGTTTCTCTACTTCACTCTGTTGTTCGCCTGCCTGCGATTGATTTATGCATGTTCACTAACAGTCCACCTGCTCAGGTTTGAATTTGCCTTTCTCTTATGCTCTATCGTTCTTTTCCCTCTCTTCTCTGTGGAGTTCTTCCTCTGTTTTTGTAGCAAACTCTGGCTCCCTCCCCCTCTGTTCTCTCACCCCATGCAGTGCACATGTAGGCCTCAAGTGTCATGGCAACAGCTCCAAACAGAGCCAAAAGCCTGCAACAGCAACAGGTTGGCAGTGAAACTAGCAGGGCCAATAATGCTTGTTATACAGGCAGTGTTTCCCTGTCGCTTTTAATTCGATCCAGCATTTCAACAAAGAAACATACAATTAATTTAGTTGAGGAGGAGAGCTACAGGGATTTACCATGAAAACTTAGTTGCTTTACATGGAGAGATTATATATAAAAAAAAATGCATAAAATAGATTTCAATCGATTTCATTACTTTTTTGCTATTTTCCTCTATGAAAATTAAAGTTTGTGTTTGGGAAGTTTACAAATAACTTGTGCACGGACCATTTTATTAATGTTTATCAATATTTTAGTATAAATTTGATTTTTTTTTCTATAATTTAGCTTTTTTAGTTTACTTTAGTTTGCAGTATGACAAAATAATTTTTAAATTAACATTTCCACATAGTCTTATGATTTATATGAAAAAACTATATATATATTTATATTAGTTTTAATCAGGATGCATTGATAAACAGATCAAAATTAAATCTTCTGAAAATCCTGAATTACACGTCCCACAAAAATATTAAGCAGCTGAACTGTTTTCAACATTTGGCATTTTATTTATTGAATACCTTTTAAATTCACTTATAGAAAAAATTCAAGCAGCAGCAGTATGGTGTAACAACATTTATTTGAAACACGTGTATTTGCTACTCGCCACCTTATCTCCATTCTTTCCTTTCATCCTTTTTAATGGCTTTGGAAAACTTGCATCAGATGTTTCTCCACGTCGCTTTGCTTAACTCATGCTTCATTGCAAATTTGTTTCAGAATTTTAGTTCTCCAAATCTTTAAAGTCTCTCTGTAAGCGATCATACACATGCAAATATTTTTGTACCAGCTCAGCTATTCGACACTCCAGTGTATTTATATTGCTAGTAACTTAGTGTTGGTGTTGTTCTAGATGTTGTTCTTCTGTCTGACCCCCGTGGAATGAGAAACGACTCGGGGGGGGGGGGGGGGGGGTAGCTCCTCATAGAAGGTGGAGTTCCCGAACCCTCCCACTGATTGCCACACACCAATGGAAGCTCAAAGGTGTTAGAAACCAAAACAAACTCCCCCAGAAAGTTCGCTTTGATCAGCTGTTTCGAAATTATTTTATTTGAAAATTGATTTAGTGATTTAGGTTTGTTTTGAACCTGATTTTGTACGAAATGACGACATATCAGTTAATTCTTCGATTTTGTTTGAAGTATTTCGGGGCCTTAAAAACTATCAAAATACCATTACAATGCTTCACAGTTGTTGCAGAAAGGCTTTCAAAAAACATTTATTAGATATTGCACTCACAAATCAATATTTCGTCCATGAAACATTTTAGTGTTGTGCATATCTGCAAAAATCTGTATTTACTATGGAAATTGTCACTTGACTTCTATTTTTTTTATATCCATGAGCATGAGAACCATGACACATCCAAATAAGTATTGTAAACTTAGGATGAGACATTACCGAAGACATCAAATCAAGGTTAAGAAGACTCTCATCTACCTTATCAATAAATCATACACACACTCCCTGTGATCTCATTCTGCCTTGTTTTTACAGAGAATTTTACACACATAATTAATGACAACACACTTTTTTGTAGGTGTGCCAGAAAGAATAATCCTCATTCCCAGACAGCATGTCTGTGAAAGTGTGATCAGTGACTCACTGTCATCATTAGGAATGAAACTCCTGAATGAGAAATGAAGGGATGAAAGAGGAGACTGCATCTATTTATTTCAGTCCATCAGAGCATTTTAGCACACACCAAGGAGGATATTTGAGTCCATGACGACAATGACTCCCTCTCTCTTGCTCCATTGACTCTATTATTGCAACTGCGTCATTCATGACTAAATTCTGTTTCTCCAGATTTGGGCGCCAGTGGACTTTTCAGACTGGATAACATTGTAATTCAATTTATCAAGTCTTTAACTGATTTATTTGAGCCGGTCTTGCACATTAGCTAATAAGGACAAAGGAGGATGTATGTAAAAAGACTGAAGCTGAATCCTACTTTTACTATGCACTAAAAGTATGTACTTTGCTGATGATGGGGAAAGTGCATACTTTCTAGTATGCAGAAACACTGTACACTGTACACAATATTGTGTACTCAAGTGTGTGTATGGAAGTAGGGCTGCACAATTAATAGAATTTATAATCTCGATTACAATTATGAATTCCACAATTGCGTAATCGTTCAAAGCGGCAATTAATCATTCAAAGTCCACGTATGTTATTCTGCGTGCTTGAGATGTGTTATTTTCTTTCGACATGTTATCTTAAATGTTTTTCCCATTATTTTCATTTTAGTTTCAGTATAACATTATAATACCATTAATATTTGTACTTTTTTATAATTTGAAGCAGAAACCAATCCAATGTTTAGTTGACATTTGAGGCTTAATACTATAGAAAAGCTTTTTCAGTTAGTGTTTTCAGCTTATTTTCATATAAAAATATGGTATGCAGTTCCATCAAACAATGGTATGAACACCATTCAATGTAAATTGAGTTAATCGTTATTAATAATCATAATTACAGTTTCAAGGGAATAATCAACAATTATGATTTTTGTCATAATCGTGCAACCCTATATGTAAGTGTAAACTTAGCTAAATTATTTCTACAGCTGTAAATGCATGTAAAGAGATCTGTCACATACACTTCAGTGGGGTTGTGGATTGCATTAGTCTTAATAGCATGAATGCACGCTTCAAAAATCCACTGGAAAAGACATGCCATTCAGGCTCCTTTGACATACTGTGTCCTGAATCCTGAAACCATATAGGATATATGGATAGAATGTGAACTGTGATTTAGCCTGAAATGGGACCAGTAGCTTATCTAATTATTATTAACATTGCAATACTAGCATGCAGGGCCATGGTGTTTATTTAAGGGATAATCAATGGCTAGCTGTGCATTAAACGATTTGAATGCATGACGTGGAGGCAAAGTACTGTCCAACGCTTCCGTGAAGTGCATTCAAATAGTTCAAAAAACTAACTTGCTAATTTTCTCATCCTAAATAACAAAGACTGTTAATTAAGCCTAATTACTGCTACAATTACTCTCCACTGCAAATATGAATAATTAATGAGCCACCGCACACCTTGTAATTGCAGCAACCTAATGTTTTTCAAAGTAGGTCCTTCAGTTCACTAACAGTGTGTTTAGTTTTCTGCTGCCATCACGTGATTGTTGGCTTTTTTCAGTGTGTTTGTGAATGTAACCGAGTGTTTTCGTATCATTGTGTGTGTTATCTGATAGAGGGGACAAAAGCAGTGCAGCTGGCAGGAAGTCTAGGAGCGGGGCCACAGGCTGCAGAGCGGCCGGTCAGAGCTCTCTGGGGGTCTGAACGTGTTTCTAGAACACGACACTGATGCATATCTATAACTCATATACATGTAACGTTTAAATGTGGGAGAAATGGGATCGAGTGTAGATGATTAGAGGACACAATTGTGACAGAACCAACTGAGGAGTAAAATCAAAAGAACTAGAAAACAGTGTAAAGGCACTTTCATTAATTCACTGATTTAAAGTCTAAATCTCCATTTTTTGTGGTGGGACTACTACTATGGGCACACAAACCTTTTCCGACATTAGTGTTGTTATTATTAACTAAAAATATATGAAAATTAGTTTTCAGTGAATTAAATAAACAAGAAATCAAATAAAACTTAAATAGCGGATAAAAAAACAAATGAAAAAAAATTATAAATAAAATGTAAAAATAAATTAAATAAGTTGGAGTACTAAAATTGCTAAAACTGAAAAAAAAAATATATATAAATTTTTAAAATTTTTAAAAATATAAAAAAATTACAAAATCATGTAACAAAATAATTACTACTTTAACAAAAATGAAAACTGAAAATATGAAAAATAACAGTTAATTCCAAATATTAAAATGCTATAAAATATATATATTAAAAATGCTGTAATAGTATATAAATAATGCTTAAATATCACTGCCAGATATCTGATAAACATGTAGCAAATGGCTGTTGTTGCTGAACATCAAGAAAGAGTGCAGACATTCACAAAGGAAACAAAAGGTTTACATTCACCTAATTCAAGACAAACAAACTACCCACAGTTCCATTCAAACAAGAAAATTACATACCTTCCTTTTTAATATCCATTGTGCAAAATGTACCAGGTTTACAGGCAACATTATGTAACAAATGTGTATAAGTTGTAATGAACCCTGGACATTCCTTTACGGAATGAAAATGAGCAACTCAAAGGAGAGCAGGAAGGTAGAAGAATAATTAAAAGAAACTAAAGGAATGGATAGAGTGACTAATGAGAAAGACTAGAAGGTCATCATGGCACAGAGATCCCTTAATGATGTAAATAAACACAGTTGACTGCTTCAGTCCTCAGATGTTCCTGTTCCGCCGGAGGCCTCATAATCAGTAAACACAATATAAGTTTCACTGATCACTTTATGGTTATCACTTGAGTGCAGAGAGACTATGCAGCTCTCACTTTTCCCTATTTAGGACACAAGGATTCATTCTTGTGGATTAATTGTCTACTTTTCATGGCCTGTATTTATCCTAGCATGTACTTGTGTCCTCTCTATTTTTGTGGAGCACACACACAGAGTTAATGAGCATGTGTTGTTGCATTTGCAACAGTCAGATGAGGTAGATGAGGTCAGCATTTCCTTTGTGCTGCTTCTACTTTTCTTTAGTTTCCTGTCTTTCTCTGGTTGTTCATGTGCCTGTGAGGGTTATGTAATGTAATGTTCATTACATTTTGTCTGGGGTACTTTGAAAATGGTTTTGACAGATTTGCATGACATAAAAAATCTTAAATTAGCAAATTCACTTGGCCTCTTCTGGTGAAGTGAGGAGGATACTTGCACATTTAAGGGAAAAGCCTGCCGTTATCAGAACAAAGGCTTTGGTGTTGGATACCACAATGTCATGTCTAACGTCTCCATGGGAAGAGGCTTTGATCGGGATCTTCACAGACATCAAATATCCTACCCCTGCAACTACACTTGAACCAAACAGAGACCAAATGTGATTAAGGGGTTTAGGGATTTCTGCCCAGAGATTTGGAGCTCTGCTGGGTTCCAGGCTTAAAGCTGGCATTCCATCCTATTCTGCTTCAGACTCCGCAGAGAAGCTCCGTGATTCCCAGGGGATTCGCACCTCGCCGCTAATCCTTTCCGGTGGCAGAGGCACTATTAAGACTTATCATAATGAGATTTCAGCCACCAGCCACCTCACTGTGGAATTTGATTAGAAACACCTGGAGAAGAGAGATGCACTATTCTCTCACTGTCGAGACAGGAGAGATCAAAGACTGAGCAGGAGTGAGAAGGTTGCTTTTGTATATATTATATTATATTATATTATATTATATTATATTATATTATATTATATTATATTATATTATATTATATTATATTATATTATATTATATTATATTATATTATATTATATTATATTATATTATATTATATTATATTAATTTAAATGTCAGTATATTAATAATTTGATTTTAATTTAATTTTCATTATATAATTTAAAAACAAACAAAAATCTGAAATCTTGGCTGAAATAAGTTTAATTTAAAGTACTACAATGACTCAAATTAAAACTGACATTTATAAAAAAAATAATAATTCATAGAAATACTTTTTTTAAAGAAACACTTCATAAAATTACTAAAACTAAAATAAAAACTGAAAATATAAAAAGTCCATTCAAAATGTAATAAATGCTGTAATATTGCTGTATATCAATAATTCTAAAATAACACTGCCTGTTTCTGGTAAATAATACATTAAAAAAACATAATTAAAAATGCATAATGCAATATGATGCATAAATAATATAATTAAATACATAATATAAAATAGGTATTTACAGATTTGACAGTGTTGTGCTGCTCTCTGAAGGCTAGTGAGAAATACTAATATCAATCACAGTTATTTAATTTTGTTAACAGCCAGTTTTATGTTTCTAACTATTCTAATTGTGGGAAGAAAAAATGTTAGCTTAATAGAAACTAAATATTGTCCAGAAAATAAATAAATAAATAATATATATATATGTATATATATATATATAGAGAGAGAGAGATAGTTGTATTTATTTATTTATTTATTTATTTATTTATTAGAAGGGTGATATGTGAATTATATTTTTCATTGAATTAGATCAAAATCAAAGTGGAGCAGTATAAAGACACTTTTTAATGAAATTATTTCACAAAGTGATGTTTAAAGGGGTCATCTGTGACCATTTTCCATAAGTTGGCATGATTCTTTAGGGTCTTAATTAAAAGTCAAAATCAGCTCTGCACACAGCAACCTGTTTTATATGGAAGCGTATGGGTAGCAATATTCAATTTGGAATGTAATATGCAAAATGACAATGCAATATGTAAAATGACAATGCATTTCTGTATTTATGAAAAATAAATACAGAAATGCATGTAAATGAAATGTAAAATGAAACAGTGAAGTGGAAATGCTAATGAGCTCTGCTCCTCCCGCCCCTCTCTTTTGTGGAGTGACGAGCCGTGCTCTGAGAGACTGTTTACTTTAGCCACAGAACTTGCTAACTAGCACGTTATTAGGAAAGGAGATTAACAAAGATTCATAAAAAAAACAGACACTCACCTCTTCTGTAGGTGAGGCTGGATCACGAATGATTTGCGCGAACATAGAGACATTTAGGTAGATTAGAAGGTAGGTAATCTACTGTTTCTTCAGCGGCACAGATGTCAGAAGTAAATGACAACTCCTATCTACATTATTACATCCAACAACAAAACACCTCAATCACTTAGGAGCCATTCTTATCTATATCTGCTCCAGTACCGAAACAATGGTGGACAGATGGCAGCTCACTCAGGGCGGGTCTAAGGTAAAACACCAGTGTCAATCAACAATCATGTCTGAGAATGTCTTGATTTGAGAAAGGTACTATTATTTATAGGGAATTAAAAACAAACACTGAATGTATTTTTATCATTATTTGGTTGATGTGTACAAACACTGCCAACCAGAGATGTATAGTAACGAAGTAGAACTACTTCACTACTGTACTTAAGTACTAAAAGGCGGTATCTGTACTTTACTAGAGTATACATTTTTTCTCCTACTTCCACTTTTACTTCAGTACATATTTTCGGTGAGTTTAATACTTTTACTCCGATATTTTTTTATGTGCTGCATCGTTACTCGTTACAATTATAAAAATGTTACGAATCATTCCATTACAAACAGAACTGTAGATCAATCACCAAAAGAATCAGTTCGGTTCAGACGCTCTGTGCGTCAGTTTGCTTTCACGCTGAATCACACATGCGCAGTATCATCAGCTCCTCGGTTCTCGAATCAGACACGTCTGACAGAAACGGTTCTTGACCACTGATCTATAATATAAGTTATATATATAGATCAGTGTTCTTGACTCGTGAACGAGTCAGTCTGTTGTTCGTTATCTGGCTCGGCTCGGTGTTCATCTTCAGTTCTCTCTTCACATCAGTTCAGTCAGTGTACTGTTTGAGTAAATGAATTAATCTGGGATATTGGTTTGTTTTAACTCAGAGGGAGTGTAAGCCACATTAAACAAGTTAACAGCTTAAGTCATTTGTGGATTAATGCGTATTAGAGATGAGAACCGTTTAAAACGATTCAGTTTGATTTGTGGTGTTGGCGTGGTGTTGGGGTGGTGTTGGGTTGGGGTGGCGTGGTGTTGGGTTGGGGTGGTGTTGGCGCAGTGGATAAGACACACGTCTTTGGTGTGAGAGACCCGGGTTCGAATCCACTGTGAGATACCAATGTGTCCCTGAGCAAGACACTTAACCCCTAGTTGCTCCAGAGGCGTGCGACCTCTGACATATATAGCAATTGTAAGTCGCTTTGGATAAAAGCGTCAGCTAAATGGATAAATGTAAATGTAAATGATTTGGTGAACTGTTTCAAAAAGATCCGGTTACATCGAATGATTCGTTCGCGAACCGGATATAACAAACTGCTTTGTTTTGAACTGTCTTACAACAGACACAGAAGAGAAGACAATGTTGAATAAAGTCGTAGTTTTTGCTATTTTTGGACCAAAATGTATTTTCGATGCTTCAAAATATTCTAACTGACCCTCTGATGTCACATGGACTACTTTGATAATGTTTTTCTTACCTTTCTGAGGGTAAGTTATTAATGACATAATTTTGCAAATTGGGCGAACTAACCCTTTAATCTGTTTTTTGTTTACAAAAAGTTACAGTCAAAGGAATTGTGATTGTCCTTTAGGTTAATCATTTGAAATAGTAAAAACAATATGTTCAAACTTTTGACTACTTTCTTTATTAACTACATAACACAATACTTGTACTTTTACTTTCAGTACTTGAGTAGTAAATTTTCAAATAGACTACTTGCAATACTTAAGTACAAAAAATGTTGAATACTTTAGTACTTCTACTTAAGTGTGGTGCTTAAAGTCTACTCAAGTCATTTTTTTGATAGAGCACTTGTACTTTTATTCAAGTCTGGGTCTCTAGTACTTTATACATCTCTGCCGCCAACACACATTTTGCGTGAATTTTGAAGTGAATTTTGCATCCGATGACCCCTTTAAGTTTCAAAAGATAAGACATTATATAACAAAACAAAACCAAAGTGAATAGTTTTCACACATGGCTGGTTAGGGGTTGGAGGGAGTTTATATGGAAGAGGAATTTCACTAACCTTAGCAGAGATGGAGGAGCACAATATAATTAGCCTTAGAGATCTCCGACTGCAATGAGGAGGAACTGAAGAGAAATATCTGGGGGTCATTCAGCAGGGGACAGGTCACTGACCAGCTGGTTTGAAGTTCACAGGGTTGAAAGGGGCTGATCCTGAGGGGATCTACTCATTATACCCTCAATACCACGACTTAGGTGCCCTTGAGGAAGGCATCGAACCCCCAACTGCTCCCCGGGCGCCGCAGCATAAATGGCTGCCCACTGCTCCGGGTGTGTGCTCACAGTGTGTGTGTGTGTGTGTTCACTGCTCTGTGTGTGTGCATTTCGGATGGGTTAAATGCAGAGCACAAATTCTGAGTATGGGACACCATACTTGGCTGAATGTCACTTCACTTCATATCTTATAGCTTTGGGAGAATGTCCAGGGTTCTGTTTGGGTTAGTGTGTTTGTATGAGGTGCAGGATGTACTGAGGCTCTGTGAGTCGTTTGGAGACCACGCAGCTCATTTTGGGGTAACTTTAGGGTAACAGATGGAATCTGGGCAGGAATGGTGTAGGTTGGGTTTAAAGAAAGGGGAAGGTCTGGGTTTGAGGAGGGGGTGGAATTAAGTTGAAGAGAGTTTAAAAAGAGTGAAGTGATGCACGATGAATCCAGCACGATGTGACCTTGTCTTTTTCTGCTCTTGGACGCACTCGAAGATTCCAGCCCAAATCGTTTTCCCCTCAAGTGACAGATTTATTGTTGAGTGAACAGCTAAAATCACTCTGAATTTGACATTTTTAAATTCTTAAAATGGAAATGAGCAATTGGACTTCAGTTTGAAGAGTCAGGTTGAAATTACCCCATTTTAATGTAATTTAGATACCAAACAACATAATTTATGAAAACCACAGACACAAGAAATTCAGATGTGAGCAGGTAATTATAATTGTGCACAATGCCTCTCCAGAGTAAGTTGAGCCTGAATGTCCTCAAACACTTAACCAGTATTAACACTTTTGTACAAATAGTTGCTTGTTGTTTTTTTGTCATAGTTGGTGTTTAAGGACTGATTGTTGTGCCCTGCAGCAGAGCCACATTGCAGTTAGAGATCTGGACTGGCTGCAGGAACATACTTTATAAGAAGCGCTGAAGCAGAAATACCTGATAGCCGTTAGTGGAACCATGTGCGTAAGCACTCACAGAGAGCCGCCCTGGAAATTGTTACTCTCAGGGAGTCACGCTATCCCTCTTTCTCCTCTTTCTCAAACTTTCTGTTTAATCTCATTCACAGCACTGTTTTATCCAAGTACTCTGCTATTAATATTAATATCCACATTCTCAGCTTTGACAGAGGAATTCCTGTTGCCATGTCAGTATGCACCTGGATTTATTTAGAGGAACAGCGCACAGTCTACCCTCCAACCTTGTAGACAAGAAGTGTCTATCCTCTAGAGCAGCAGTTCTCAATTCCAGTGCTCGTGCTCCCCTGCTCTGCACATTTTGTATGTTTCTCTTATCGCTTCAGACGTTTGTTCTATTCAAACGTAAGTGCCCTGCGAAATGGAAAACACAGGATATTCCACCATGATTCCAGTTCGAAGTGAACATATAAGTTCCATTCAAAGTGCACTGAAGTGTGCGAGATGTGAATTTAAATTGTATTTATTTACCGATGTATATGATGTCACACTTGTCCATGTGTGCAGATGTTGCACAGCGCAAATCTGTGAATGAATGTTCCGACATTAGGTAACTTGAACAGATTTCCCCTCCTCAGGGAGTAGGGAGCAATGAACACTGTTTAGAGACCATGTCAATCGAAATCAGTCTATGATCAGAACATAGTTCATGTACGGAGCTTACTTCTAACGAGCTGATTATCTGAATCAGGTGTGTTAACAATGAGAAACATACAAAATGTGCAGATCAGGGGGTTGGGAGGACTGGAATTGAGAACCGCTGCTCTAAAGCGTTCAAGGTTCTCCGGGGGAAAAGGAAATTATTATATATAAAATAAAGTGCAATCAGTTCGGACGTAGCAGAGTGCTCATTCACAGCTAAACAAATGAGTTTTGAGTCTAGATTGAAATGTAGCTAATGTTTTAGCTGATCTGACTTTGTGCTTCGGTATGAAGGAACAACAAGGTATCTCTTATTAAGTTGCTGGCAGGAGAGAGTAGACTAGATGTACAATTCTAGTAGTTAGAAAAATATTAATAATAAGGGTTAAATAGGTTCATATTGGTTTATAATACACACCTAAATACAAATTCTTCCCCACAGATGGTAATGGTACATGGTACAATGGTATGATGGACAGGAAGGGAAGGATGAGACAGCAGAAACATTTTCCTCCCATGCTTAAATCTGCTACTTTGACTTCATCAGAATTCAAACCTCAGCTAAAATGGCATGTGGGGAGCTGCGTGTGGATGAGTGAACAGAACAAGGAATGTCTTATGAGAAGTTTGAGTCAGACTGGCACTGGCTTTCTCCAGTGGCAGAGAGGTCACTGGTATGGGAGTGCAGTGGGGCGGTCTAATCTCTCCTGGTGACCAAAAGACCTGGTGACTCCTCCTGCATGTGGCTCTTTGAAGTGCATTGGGATTGTGTTCTGAAGTGCATAGAGGGTGTGTGTAATTGATTGGACTGGCAGGCTTTTTGCAGATTACTCCACAGGGTCAGACTGCTCTTAGTACACTGCAGCAGGCTAAATATATACCCCTCAATACCCATCCGAGAATTAAACTCTAACACTGATTCACAAACACATAACTCACTGCTAATGCTTGCTTATCTGTTTTTAATTGAGCTGTTACATTGCTTATTCATTCTATGCTGTGCTAAGGGCTGTACAATTATGGCATGTAATAGTAGAACATTATTAAGCAAAAGTGTCTTTGGTGAGATGGACAAGTATTTTAGTGCCCACTAGTTCCAAATCTTAAAGGATGCTGTTCAATCCCTGCAAAGGGCACCGTTACCATTTTGCCCTTGTAAGCATTTTTTTTAATTGATTATATTTGCATTATAATTACATAATAATAATAATAATACATGAACAGCCCTAGGACCTGTAATTAGCATATTTCTATGTAAACAGAAAACTGGGGTGAGACATATCATACTTTTATTTAAATAACCAATAGCCTTTCATTTAGCTATTTAGAATATATATAGAATAGCTAACTAATTAGTAATTATATACTAATAATATATTAGATGACATTGATAAAAAAATTTTTTTACAGTGTACCATATAGATGGTCTCAAAGAAAACCGGCATTGACTAAAGGCTACGGAAGTTGAACTTTGATCTCATGTGGTCTTCAAACACAGATTGCTGTAATAACTCAAGACTCTTAACCTCAATAACCTGTGATAAGACCACAGTCTCATCATGTGGAAATATTGTGTAAAGTTACAGGGAGAAATTGCACAACTTTGGTCAAGTGGCCATGTCTAAAGATTCATGTTTCTTTTGTGTTTGAAATCAGAAACTGTGCAATCATATGACCTCAAATTATATGATCCATTTTAAAAGTTACAAAAGTAATCTTAATATTCCTTGTCTTCTTGTTTTTCCCTCCACAGAGTGTGTGTCCTGGGTGTGTGTTTGCCATGGCTCTAGTTCAGGCACTGCCTGTGCCCACTGATCATCCCAAACCCAGCGCTGACGTCCAGCAGTGCTGCTCAGTGTCTCACTCCCCCACTGTAGCAGCGGTAGGCACCATGGGTTCTGTCAGCAGCCTCATCTCTGGACGTACCTATCAGGAGCGTCATTGCCGAGCTGCCAGCGACTTTGGAGCCAAGTATCGCAAACCCACACCAGCTACGAGCTGCTTCAGACAGCAAGAGGGCACGCTGCGCAGCGCCAGCTCACAGCAGCAGCTTCTCACCAGCCAGCCTCCTCTACCTGCTAAGAACAGGTCCTCTGCCCTCATCTCTGCTGGCAATGGCAACTATGGCTATTTGAATGATGAGCCAGTGGGCGACTGGAATGATAATCATGTGACCACATGCAGCCCGTCCAGTGATACCGAAGAGCCTCCTGATAACAGAGGCATGAATGGTAACATTGGTGGCCCTCCTCCCAAACTCGTCCCAGTGTCAGGCAGGCTGGAAAAGGTGAGTCTGGGGTTGTTTGGGAGGTACACATAAAATAAAAATCATTACAGCTCTAACAAGAATAAGCACAAGTGCTTTAAAAGTAGTACAAGCTACACATTTGTTGTTTTTAATGAGACCATTTCTTTTAGTAACTAATTCAAATTTGCCCATTGTTATATTGTCATGGTTTCATTCGTTTTACTTTAGTTTTGCTGATGTTCATTACACACAGTGGGTAGTACATCTAATTGGCTATTTATTTTTGATGTCAAAATGTCAATATGCCATCACTTACTGTACACATTTAATCAATTACACCTCAGTTACATCTTTAACCAAAACAGTGGTTGCTGTTGTTGGCTTCACATTACCATTCAAAGTTTGGGGTCAGAAAGACTTTTTATTGAAAAAATGATTATTCAGCAAAGACACAATAAGGACAGTAAAGATATTTATAATGTTACAAAAAAAAGTTATTTAAACTTTTTATTCAACACGAATTCTTAAAATTAAAATCATGGTTTCTGCAAAGATATTGATAATGACATTGATAATAAGAAATGTTCCTTGAGCATCAGATCGTCCTCTTGGAATGATTTCTGAAGGATCATGTGACTTACAATTTAGTAATGAATACTAAAAATGCAGCTTTTCCATCAAGGGAATGCATTTTATTTTAAAATATATTAAAATACAAAATACTCACTTTATATAATATTTACATTTATCAGACACTTTTATCCAAAGCAACTTACAGTGCATTCAGGATATACTTTATTTTTTACCGGTATGTGTGTTTCCTGGGAACAGAACCCACAACCTTTTGCGCTGCTAACACAGGATATAACATATATATCTCACAATATTGCTGTTTTACTGTATTTTTGACAAATAAATGCATTCTTGGTAAGCATATCCTTCAAAAAAATGTAAAATCTTACCAACCCCAAAGTTTTGAACTGTAGAGTAGTTAGTGTATTAGTTGAAATACATGTGTGTTTAGTTAAAATACCATTTACGTTTGGTCACAGAGTATGGAGAAGATACTGATCCGCCCCACTGCCTTTAAGCCTGTTGTGCCCAAGAATCGAAACTCTGTGCAATACCTGTCTCCACGATCAGGGGGCAGTCTTTCTGAAAGCCAAGCAAGCCTCAACCTCTTACTCCCTGGCACTGGAGCAGGGTTGGGCTGTACGGAGAAGCGTAACTCTTACAGTGGGGGGCGCAACGCACGGAGTAGCCAGTCCTGCACTATGTCTGACTCAGGCCGTAACTCACTTTCCAGCCTACCCACCTACAGCAGCACAGGGTACAGCCTGGCACAGAGTGAGGCACCCACTGGGCACATGGAAACCACACGCTCCGGCGGTGGTCACGGACACTCTAACTCCGACAGTGGTCGGTCATCATCCAGTAAGAGCACGGGATCTTTAAGTGGCCGTGGCCAGCCCCTCTCAGACAACGGATCGTGTGGCCGATCCCCAGCTCCAGGAGAAGGGTATGAAGGCGTCATGCGGGAACTTGAGGAGAAGCTGAGGGAAAGAGACCTGGAGCTGCAGCAACTCAGGGACAACCTGGATGAGAATGAGGCAGCCATCTGTCAGGTGACAATCATAGTTATCTACCAGCTATTTTTCCATTTGACAGGGAAATATTATAGGGGATACAACATAAGTAAAATCATGTGTCTTTTCCATGCAGGTATATGAGGAGAAACAGAAACGTTGCGAGCAAGAGTTGGAGGACCTTCGTCAGAGCTGTGCATCAAAAATGAAGCAGGTGCAACTGAAGGCCCAGCGGGCACAACAGGTCCTGCAGTTGCAGGTGTTTCAGCTGCAGCAGGAGAAGAAGAAACTGCAAGAGGACTTCTCCCAACTGCTGCAGGAACGGGAGGCATTGGAGAAGAGATGTGCCTCATTTGAGAAGGAGCAGACTCAGCTAGGTCCTCGTCTAGAAGAGACAAAGTGGGAGGTGAGACCACATATCCATTTAAATCTACCAATGACCAATAATTACATTCAGTGAACTTGAATGCTTCTGTATTGCAGGTCTGTCAGAAGTCAGGTGAGATCTCTCTGCTGAAGCAGCAGCTGAAGGACGTACAGGCTGATCTTGGCCAGAAGGCCAGCGAGATTATTGCTTTGAAGGCCCAGTTGAGAGAGGCTCGTTCGGAGCTTCAAGCTAGCCAGGCTCACTCGCAGGAAGCCCATGCCACAACCCGCACTCGTACACTCGAACTTGAAGTTTGCGAGAATGAGCTGCAGCGTCGTAAAAGCGAAGCAGAGCTCCTGCGGGAGAAGGTGGGCCGTTTGGAGAAAGAGTCCCTCCGTCTTAAAGAGGCCTTGGCAGTGCATCCATCCCAAACTCTTCCTTCTAAGGTTCAGTGCATGAGCTTGCCCCTTCCCCAAAGCCGTGGAGGAATTGCACATGGGATTAGCCCTGCTTTCCGGGACAATGGCAGTGAAGAGCAGTTTCTAGCATACGAGAGCGATGAAGCGAAGGTGCAGCGTCAGAGCGTGGATGTGCTTCACGGTCTACGTCAGCAGGTGGACCGCCTGCGGGCTGAGCTGATGTTTGAGAGGAGGCGGAGTGAGGACCAGCTGGAGGCCTTTGAGGATGAACGTAGGGTGTGGCAGGAGGAGAAAGACAAGGTGATCCGTTACCAGAAGCAGCTGCAGCAGAACTACATCCAGATGTACCGCAGAAACCGAGACCTAGAACGTGTGATGAGGGAACTTAGTCTTGAGCTGGAGAACAGGGACATGGAGGAGTTTGACATGCGTAGCAATGAGATTCATTTCGAGGAGATCACTGCTACTGAAATCTAACCCACTTCTCACTCTGCCATCGCAAAATGAATTTCCACTGTCCTTGTGTGAGGAGCACTGGCCTTCACTGCAGTGTCATTTGGCATGCTTCTCCACAATATTTCAGAAAGACTTATGTTCAAGGCAAGTTATTGTTGTAATGTCTGCAGAGGCCAATAAAACATGGAACGTTTGTATTTAGACATCTTTATGATCATTTCCTGCCTCGGAAACCTGTGAGAGACTTCAGATGAATGTACAATGACTGTGAACAGCAGTTAATTGATGCCACTGGTGAAGGGAAGGATGTCCTCAAAGGTGGTGCTTTGTTCCTGACAAACCCCTATAGTACAACTAGGGCTGTAATTTAGCTTACTTTTGAAAAAAAAGTCATGCAAGAATCGCATTTCGCATATCGGGATCAGATCGTTGACTTGAAACATGAATTTTTTAACAGAAGATGTGTTTTTCCATTCAAAAGCATCTACGCAATGGTGCAGATGTGCAGGGCTCTCAAGTTATTTTTAAAGTTCAACTACTTCGAAGTGTAAGATGTTGATATAAACAGCAAGATGCAACATTATGGCGAAAGACATTTGTAGCATAAAGCGAATGCTAGAATGTGTCCTTTGTGCGCTATCTTGGGCAGATTGACAAATCCAATTTATAAATGGGTTGATGTGAACTGCAGACCAATGATGGGCTTATGTTTAATGATATCAAAATAAAAAAATTACGAATTTAATCATATTTGGATTTTTTTCCTCAACAAAAAATGATGATTAATTTGATTACTTCAGGTACTTAATTGGCAGTGTCAATTAGTTTAATCCAATACCTTACACACAATCAGAAAAGACTGTCCCTGCAACAAAATATACTGAAATGGCTGAGATTAAAGAATCAATAGGAAGAAATGCAGCATGTAGACTAAGGGTTTCATGGAGTTTCTCATATCAAATATATAGTATATCATATATAGTACAGAGCACACTACTTGCCTCGCCCATTGTACCAGCATTGACACTGATGGGAAGAGACTTGGAGGCACTCTACTGAGCATCTCATGTTAAGTCACAGAATCTGCAGTTTTGTTGCATTCTTGGTGTTCTAGTTGTGCTGGTGTTAAGTCCTCAATAACATTGTGTCATATCTAATCAGCTATTTACGGCACTATGCAGCAAGAACTGGCACCTCTCATCTCACAGCCCAGCTGCTTACACTACACTTGATACTAATCACTGATGTAGAAGTGTTATTTTTATAATTAGATGATACAGTATATTAGCAGATATAACTAGCAAATATAGAGGCAAATACATATTTTCTTTTCTTTGTGAGTATTGCCATGCACACTGTACAGAGTGAATAGCATGTGTGCATGACACCGTAGCATTTGTGTGGCCAGAGAGTCACATTATGGCATCACACAGGTCACCTGGTAGGTTTTTCCCAACCAGTTCTGCTCTGTAATGACATAGTTGATGAATACATAGATATTATGATTATTAGATTTGCATACAATCTAAGAAATACTAATCAAATGTTTGTGGTCATTTTGTTAAAGGGATATATACACAATATAAACTTGCTGTTTTTACAGAACAGATTCTTTAAAAAAAAAAAAAGAGGAACAATTCAACATATATATGATGTATATTTTTATACATAGCACCTCAAGCTATTTTGTGGTAACACAGGTAACTATGTTGGTTTAATAAATATGAATTGCATATTTCACACCTTTTTGTCCAGAGGGATCATTTGCCATAGCATGTTCATGGGGAGCTCTGACAGTATTTCATACAGTAGTTAGTGTTTTTCTTTGAGCATGTTGTAGAAAAGTATCAAGAACATTGCCTGACAACAAGGCCATGCTTGAGATGTGAGCCTTTTGAAATCAGGGAAGGCAGATGAGACGTAATGGCAAAAATGAAATGAGGAGCTCTCACTGCAAAATCACATTTTTATCCATTGCAACCAAAGATAATCCGTTATGTATTTTCCATAATATCTTTATCAGCTTATAGTTACATATACATATTTTTCACTCAGTGCTTGCTTTTTTCTTTTTTACAAGACTCTCAATGATCTTACAGTAAAACAGAAACTTTATTAATGTTATAATCATCTTAATATTTTTTCATTCAAGGCCAGATTATTAACTTCAGTATTGGTCAGACTGGTTCACTGTTTACAATATTTTTTTTATTATTATCATTGACTATCTGAGAAACAGAAGATAATGATGCCATATTTTTCTCAGTCTGCTAAGATTATCAGATTATTAGAAACCATGATTATCAGGTTCATCTCTGTAGCACTGACATGTTATTAGTGTATGAAAAGAGCTCTCTTACCCCTGGACAATCTCCTGTGCATTTCTTCCTGACATGTCAATCACTCCCCTTGAAAAATATATGTGTAAATATTCCTCATACTATAGTATTATTGACATTCTATATATTTGTTTTTACACACACAAAATATCTTGAAGGTGTAACCACTGTGAATAGACCAAAGCAAATTAACGTTTAATCCTTTTGCCCTCATGTATGTGCTTGTGTATGTTTCCTTTGTCAATCTGTAGTCTTGTATGTATATTTTCCTACTGTAAAAATTTCTTGTAAAAATGTGTTTTTAATTAAAGAATGTTGCCTCATTTTGAGTCTGGTGTTTTAAAAAATTTACCTAGTCAACAATTTTACTTTCAATTTTTAGAGCTTTCTTTAAAGCTATTATATTCATATCCTAATTATAAAATGTTTAGAAATGCATGTTGAAGAACTACTGTATAATAACACAAGTAACTGTTGTTAGAAATGAACAAAATTTTAATTGTGAGCAAGTACACCATAAATACGTCTTCCGAACTTTTTTGTGCCCTACTATTATTAATTTTAGAACTGTCAAAACAGATTTCGCAGGAAACTGCATGTTTCTGTCATTCCTCCATGCGTGTTTGCATCAAATAAAAGTAAACTATTGGTGGAAGTTGTATCTTAAACCTACAACAAATGAACCTTTAGCTGAAAAAACTTTGCAAACAAAAAGAGAAAATGACAGTGTGTGTAATAATAGATGAATCAACACCAGCTTGGTTTTAGTTTACAAAGCTTTACATTTGCTGAGCATTGACTGGGTTCACAAAACAACATTGGTAAATGCTGGTAACAATACCAAACTCCAAACCAGTTATTACTAGTACTTTCTACTAGTAGTACTAATTTGTCTATAAATAGCCTACTAGCCGAGTTAAAACACTTTACACCCTTTTTCCTGAACTTATACAAAATCTCAATGTTTAATTTTAATGTCAGCACACTGGCATGCATTTGTAATGTTATTTTAAAACAATTATATATTTTTTAAATTTGTCATATATCCGTCTTTCATCATTTATTGATTTCGCTCAGGCACACCCGTGTGCTTTAAACTGTCAGATTCTTCCGTGTAGTATAGCCAAAGCACAACTCGCGTAATCAAAATAATGTTCCTCCTCAGTAACTTGTAGTTCTATGCTTCAACCACTTGAGGTTACAATAGCGAATCTTTAATCATTTGTACTTTATCATTTAGAATCAGAATTCGAGTCGAAAGAGCATACGCATTGGAAACCGGCAATATTTAACCTTTTTATTTATAATCACACAATGACTTTTGTAATAAAACGAATTGCAAAAATGCAGACCAGATGCTTTTCAGATGCGTACAGAGAAAAACGTCCAGTATATAACACTGATCCTAAAATCATCACAACGTTTAGATCTTAATTGCACAGTCCATATGTGCAGCTTTAAGGCACAAATATAAAAAAAAATACTAAGCATAAGCACAAGTTGCCAAAAATAGAAATTCTCTTAAAGCACAGGATGTGAACTGAGACATGGATCCTCATTTGTAATAATCCCCCAGACATTCACTAAACCAAACCAGCAATTTGAGACCTAATCTCAATCTCAATCCATACTGTGGCTGTGTGTAATCTCTCTCAGGCATAACTGTAACCCGGATGGATGGGTATGACTTATGATTATGTCATGCCAGTGTGCTCTTATCTAGCTCCAGGCTTAAACTGCAACCAAAAATAGATATCTCATGTTTAAACAGGATCCTTTAATGGTGGAAAGGATGAGTTATGACTGTTTTATTAGATTTTATAGAATGAACTGGAAAAAGAAAAGGAATACATTCAAAAGCAAATAACTTTCAACGGGAAGGGGAAAAGTCAGCATCTGTGAATGGCCAATAGCACTCTCTGGAAGCCCATTTTTGGATTCTTGCTCAGGGGTTTGCCTTGACCCCCACCAGACATGATGGCATGATTTCTCTTTTAAACCAAGCAAGTGGCCACCGTTTATACCCTGCAGCACCAAGGCCCTGATATACTTCAAGCAAAATTCAAGAACTGGTGTGATGTCATTTTGAACAAAATCAGGCATAATGTTAGTTAAAGTTTGTTTCAGGAATTTAAAGTAGCTTGACAGAAAAGTTTGCTTCAGCTGTAAACACATTCAAACAACCATTGGTCCATGGTGATTATGTAATACAGTAGATAAGTGTGCTCTGGGGCTCTGCCTTCTTTGATGGTGAAATCTTCTGTTCATTTCTTCTGTTCAGGCTGTCAAGAGTAAACACATGAACACACTGGAAAGCTAAAGCTGCAATTCCAATTTCTAAGTGACACTGTTACTGTTTATTCCATGTTTAGTACTGTAAATCTGCTATAAAAATATGACATGACTTGACTGGAGTGCCAAATTGCAGAGCCTGTGCAAACATATCCACTTCGCTATGATCAGCAGCTTTCTTAAAGGAATGGTTCACCCCAAAAATACAGAAAATTTGCTGATAATTTACCAACCCTCAGAATATCCAGACTAAAGTCATGTAGATTACTTGAGGATTACTGTGATGTTTTTATCAGCTTTGGACTCTCATTCTGATGGCACCCATTCACTGATCCATTGATAAGCAAGTGTTAAAATGTTATTTCTCCAAATCTGTTTCAATTAAGAAACCAACTCATCTACATCTTAGATGGCTTGAGGGTAAATCTGAAGCTAAATGAGTAAATCCTGAGCAAATTTTCACTTTTGGGTGAACTATTCCTTAAACTGCTGTTTTCTCACCACTGTCATTTTGAGAGAAGTGTGTGCTGCACATATTTACATATCCATCTAATTGCTGCTCTCACCAGTGTGGGCGGCATCATGATGTTTACAAACAGTTTACCACTGCTCATGTATTTCAAATTTCTTTTAACTCAAGTGAAGAATGAAAGAGAGCTTTGCCTTATTAATATTGAGGCCTTTACTACAAACTCATTGAGTTTCAGGCTGCTTTCAGTCAGTCTCTCGGGTTCTTGGGAACTTTGACGATAAACTCCATGGGGTCTTTGGCCTTGTTGCTGAAAGCCCTCCGAATGGCATCCACCGCATGCTGATGTGTAACACCTTGGAGGGACTCTCCGTCTACCGACACCAGCTCGAATCCAGCCTACACGCACACACACACAAAAAAAGAGATTTCTAGAAAAGTTCAGGTGTAGGACTTGATCATTAATGCAGATGTCTGTTTTCCCGACACATCCCTGAGTATTTCTGGCAGAGCGCAGGCAGACGCACGCTGTCTGAATGGCAGGAAAAAGCAGATGCTACAGGCACAGGAAGCCACTCGTTTCCTTTGTTCTCCTTCGTTAATACCTGTGAGTGATCTCATCTGGCCTGTTTCAGACTGTGTGTGTGTGTGTGTGTGTGTGTGTGTGTGTGTGTGTGTGTGTGTGTGTGTGTGTGTGTGTGTGTGTGTGTGTGTGTGTCAAGGCTCTGCCAGTGGATGACATCAGCTTATTATACTTCAGAAATTGATGTTTTTCTCTGTGATTGTAACCACTGGCAGACCAGAAGCACAGATGTTTCTTGCAGGTCAAAAACACATGGCATATCCATCAGCTCTCATCTAAACGCATCTCTGACAGCACTAACAGCATAAAACTAAGTTAAAGAGTGAAACAAATTATTTGGCAGAACCAAATTATGCACACCAGTCTCTAGGAGAGCATAACCCAAAAGTTCAACACTCACACTGATGCAGGAGCGTGTCTTTGGAATTATATCTTTCCTGCCAGGAAAAAAAGTACAAAGTACAGCTGCGCTCACAAACGAACTTTAGTTCAAAGTAGGCACATTTCCTCAGTCACGATCTCTTACCAGGATGCACCTGTTTAATGAACTCTCTACACCCATCCTTAGCGGTCAGGGTCTGTTTTCATGCTCTTTATTGGTCAGAACAAACACAAAAAACTGTCTTCTTATAGAGACAGTATATTTCTCTGTTCATACTCACTTAAATAGAACTGGAAAACATATTATTTTGGCTCATCATTTTCAGCTAAGAGTGTAATTTCTTCTGTGAAACACAAAAGAAGATATTTTGAAGAATGTTGTTGACCACTGACTTCCAATGTATGCTGCTACTCCCTAAACATGTGATATCTGTTGAAGTAGACTTCTCTGACAATAATCGCTCATATGGAACGCCTTGGGATGTCCTCAATGAAAGGCAATGACAGGGTCACGCAGATTATGATATAACATAAATATTGTAATTTATTTAACTTTCAAATGTATATATGAATATGTATCTAATAAAGTCAAAATGTATATGTTTAGACTGTTAACAGATTGTAGTGGTCTCATCTTGTGCGCTTTCTTTCCTACATGCAGCCTTATATTTAACTCTCCTGTGGGAAATAAAGTAAAATAAAAAAAAATGACAGAGCCTGTTTCTCACTGGTTTTACTTTGTTCCACCTATTCATACAATACATTATGCAAATATAACATTTATCGCCATAACCATTCATAAATACTATGAATACTACTATGCTACTTTATACTTTAAATAATTTGTATAATAATAACAACATTTATTGCAACCGCTCCATTGCAGAGCCTTTAAAAATCTCTTTCAACGGCTGTGCTCCATCGTTAGTTGGGTGATATTCCCTCTGTACTTCCTGTGAAGTGATGTATCGATGTGCCCTTATTCCCTATGCCGTTTGTAGTGCACTTTGAACTGAACATGTATACGCTCCCTTGTGATCCTTATGAAAATATTTGTTGCAGAATGCTGAACACATTTATAATTTATTATTTATTCAGTTTATATAGAGGTCTATGTTTTGGGTGAATACTTTTGGCCCCACCTGCCCTTATAGATTAGCAATGCATGGCTAAGACTATTCCAGTCATTGAGAGTGAACCCAAAAGTAGAACACAAGAACTACTAAAGAGCATTATTAAGAGTTTTTTAAAACTTAATGCAACACACTCTTTTTGTGTCCCTTTATGGACATTTAGGGGCCTAAGATTTATTTAAGCTGACATTCTCTTCAAACAGCACTTACATTAAGGAGACCGCAGGGACATCATCAGTCTTTTTTTGTATGCCATCTGCCTTTTTGACTAAAAACAAATCACCAAAGCATTCTATGGTTTCAGTGGACAAGTGGAGTCATTTATCAGTGGATAGCAGAGAACATCACCGTGTGCATGGAGAGAAAGAAAGAAGCTGACTCACGGAAGAATAGAAATCAATGTGTTTGGTGCACATACAACGGAATAGAAACATATTTTCAAATATTTTCAGATTGCATGGCTTTTTACAGTGCTGGTTAGAAGTTAATTGCAATTATATATACACGTCATTAACCATCACGTCATCACTCTAGCAACCACTCAGAGCACCCTAGTAATGGCTTAGCAAATACTGTGAAAGTTATCAAGCCCCCTTGTGGTGGCAAGTTTTGCACAGACAAAACTCCCTTGAAATTTTCTCCAGAAAATGCCCAAATATAGTTAAATCTGTTAGTAAAATGGAGCCCTCTGTATTTATAAGCTGAAGAATGACTGTCAAGAACAAGACAACAGACTATAATCAAGATGAAAAAGAGAGTGCTGGACTAATTACACACGAACCGAAAGAGCAGACTCTGTGGAGCCCCAAAACATACACAACACCTGACCTCCGTCTGCCATGCGTGTCAACAACTTTTGATAAGAGGGATGTGACTGCAGACAATGTGTGACAGAAACCTGACCTCCATGCTGCCAGAGCATACTCGCCGCTCAGATAATACAGTTATCAGGAACAGGAAGCATGTCAACAGGGCGCTCCACACTTTCCCTCTGCAGGCTTGTTAATCTGCAGAGCTCAGTGAAGATAACTGCTCTGAAGACTCTCACGGCTTCAGGGTGAGACAACAAGTGAATTGAGTGGAATGTAAATTAGTCTGCCTTTGGTATGAATGGAAATACCCACTAGTCTTTCACACCAAGTCCAGTTGGAGGCCAGAGATGAGTGGATGTTCTTGGCAACTGAGGGGTTTTGAGCCTGACACCAGATCTCCTGAGTGTGGCAATACAAGCCTCTCAGAGCAGGCCAGGGAAATGCTGTCACCTGATAGGCTGTAATCGACAAGGATGCGGCTTCTCTTGACAAACACACACACAAGCGCACATACATATATGGGATTCCAGGGTTTTAACCTTTTATGCTGGGTAACAGAGGTGCTGTTGGTATCATGCGTTTAACTTCTGTGACCTTTTGCCCTCATTCTGCCTCATTTCAGATGTAAAGATCTGGATGTTTTGTAGACACGGTGGTACATAAAATGTCTGTACACCAGCTGAAATGACTAGCGTGACATCTATCTTCATGCTTGATCTACCAGCTCCATCATGGTCTACCAGCAAGACCAGCAGCAAACTAGAGCGAACCAGAGTAAACCGGCCTGGACCAAGCAGGTCTTTCCAATAGAGATGTACAGCATGTGTTCTTATGTGCCAAAAGCTTCCTTAAAAAGAAGCAGCTGACTCAAATATTGTGTTTTATGGTCTGGTTGATGTAATTCATCATTGATGAATGAGTTGCACCACTTAAGCATATAAAAATGCCTCTGCGCTCAGCTAACGTAACTGAGTTCTAGTTGTAACCAAAACAGAAATCACAAGGCCTGCAGCCGTTGATCATTCCCAGACCTTCCTAATAATGATCGAGTGATAAACACACTATTCATCAACTAATAATGCTAGGATGAATCCTACTAGCAATATCCTTATACATTATTTGCAGCAATGGTACAGAATTTGATAAAGGAGTTTGTGTGAGACACTTATGCTACTTTGTCTTGTTTGTCTTGTTTTCCTGCTCAAAAATCAAAATATGGTTGGTCACTTATAATTTGCATCAATAGATCAAACCAGCTCATTCAAGTCTGAGTCCAAGAGCAGAAAAGGGCAGGGGCAGAGTCAGAGTCAAGACAGAGTCTTCATGCCCCCAAGTCAGAGTCCAAGGCCATATTGTCAGTGTCTTGCTCTTGTAATAGACTCAGAAACATGTGAACTTGACTCTCTTCTGGTCTTGGCCTAGAGTTGGACTCAACCTAGTCGCACTTCTGTTCTATTCTTTTTCAAATAAGCTAGTCTAGACTACAATACTGCTTAGTCAACTGTAGATGAGTCTATATGAGGATCAGTTACCTTCAGAACATTACTAGTAGATGCCGCTCCCCCTGGAAAGATCTTCTCTATCTTCACCATTGGTTGCACCTTTGACTCAATCCCACCTGAGATGCTTATTCCTGCAAAAAGAATAAGAATCATCTAGCCATCCACATTTTAATGATGACTTCAACTCTCTCTCTATACATGCATGAAACAAACACTGCATAACCAATCCATCTACACTATTTATATTCTTATATTGTAGGTCTTTTATTTGGATGGATGTGGAAAACTGAGATTTTAATTGTGCCATAAACGTAACAGATGCTGATTCCAGTCTAGACTAAACATATCAGAGATGCCAGCAGATGTCAACCAGCTGAGCAACTGTCATTAAGATGAACAGAAATAATAATGTTGAGCTTTCTCCAGGACCGTTATAGACATTCTTGAGAACTCTATTACTGGTGGGTTACTGGTTGCACTGGGCAATTCACTGCCATCTTCTGGTGAGGTGGGAAGAATAACTGTAGGAGAATCTCTTCTTTAATACTAATCTATCAGTTATTATATGGTCTTTTTTCCACAAAGTTCTTTTTTCTTATTTTGTAAGTGTATGCTACATACTCAGAAAAAAGGTACAAAAACCATTACTGTGGTAGTACCTTTTCAAAAGCTTTTTAACTTATTTACCTCTAAACCTTTTCCTTTACCTGCATATTAATACCTTAAAGGTGCATACTGTCCTAGTACCAAGAGTGTACATTTAAAGACCGCTTTTGTGCATTTTTTTTTATTCTGTGTCCAGAATGAATCACATGCTCTGCAAATCTACTGTATTAATAGGCTTTAGTCTATTAATACTCACAAACAGAGATCTGAACAAACTCTAACCCTAAGTATAAAACTTTGGAATGTAACTCATCAAGCACTGTTTCTATTATGAGCAATAATTGGCCTTTTGAGAAGAGATTACTTTTCTAAGTGATCATATTACACTGGTGAATGATACAAATGTCATGATTCACAATGAAGGAGGGACCTAAAACATGTCTATGAATCAAAATATAATAGAGGATTGAGTGAATTTGGGAATTTGGAAACCGCCCAGAGCATTCTACAATCCACATAGCAACAAATCCATAAAAAAAAAAAACTGCAGAGCAACCTGGCAACCACCCAAAAGACCCTAGATATGTGGGGGCAACTTTTGCATAGCCAAGCATAAATACATAATCAATTTATTTTGGTCAGAGAGAAATGGGATGTTTGACATTTGAGAAGCGTTGCAACACAGCCAGAATACAGCAACTCAGAGTAACTCACCAAGGGACTGTTTGGTCTTGGAGATAGTAACTGTGGTTAGTTCATACTCCTGCTCTGGTGGGGTTTCTTGGCTGTCTGAGTGTCCATTCACTGGTTCTTTCCAGCCCTGATCCGAGCTGGGCGCAAAAACCTGGGTCAATGGTGTCCTACTCCGGCGCTGTGCACTCATTACGGTATGCTTTACCTCTTTACCATTCTGGGATTTGTCTGATTTCATTCGATGTCCATTCCTATAAGGGGATCTCCCTCGCTCTGGGACAGAATCACCCCTGCTGGATAAAGAGTCATGGTGTGATGTCCTGGGGAAACCGTTGTCTTTTCTCTGGGGGGAGCGTCCGGTGCGTTCGGCGCTGTGAGGAGACTCTGAGTGTGTCCAGCTGGGCCGAGCAGGACTCAGTGAACGATTACGGAGCGAGTCTGTGATGTAAGTGTCCACTGGTACATCCAAGAGTGGTGTGAAAGCTCGAGGAGGAGGAAGACGTCCAGTCGGTAAACCTGCCAAACGCAGCCGTTCCAGTCCTTCAATGAGCTGCCGTTCTCTCTCCAGATCCTGTACCGGCTGAAGGTGGAATCCACCCCGGTAATCTGTGATACAAGAGGATATTAAAACCATTTCTCACACATTCTAAACTTAATCCCAGGTTATCATCACTCTATGAATATAGTCAGTGCTAAATGGCACAACAAACAGTAAGATTTTTAGAAAGGAAAATGTAAAAGAGAAAAAGAACAATTAGGGAGAATCAATAAATTATTGATCATTTACTGCAATTGTGTGCATAACATGTAATCCATAAAAAAGTAAGTGTAATCTGATTATGAGCATTATAAAATGTAATATTCTCTTATTACAAGTACTTGATTTTTTTAATGTGATACCTAATCCAAATTACATGTAATCACTTACTACCCAGCTCTGCGTAGTGGTGTTAGCTCCACTTTTACCAGAAATTATGAAACCCGTCTCTTGTGAAGGGTTAGCACCACTTTTGCACCATTGAAATATTAGAGCTAGATGCTTAACAATAGGCATCCAATCGCATCCCCATTTTAGTCTGAAAAGTCCATTTCAGAGAAATATATAGGCTTCTGTTTACCCAGGGTTTAGAATGACCCAGGGTCAACTATTTTCAAGTGTTTTCAAAAGCCCTTTTTACCCTAACTGTGTAAGTGTGGCTAAAATGTACAAATATTTTGGGGGGCTACTGGATGTCAAGGTATTGCCATCATAGCATATAGGTAAAATTATAGGTTTAGAAACACAACTGAAAATTTTGAATCAAAGAGTTCCTCTTCCCACGAATATACATAATTATGGTATAAAAGCTGAATTCATTTACATCTCCTTAAATCAGTGCAGATGTTACGAAACCTCACACACGCACTTTCCCTTTCATCCAGAAATGTGAGCGACAATCACACATTCATATCCATTGAGTAAGCAGCAGTGTGGCGTTGCATACATGCACATCTCGCTCAGATTTCAGGGGCCTCTAGCACAGAGAGTTTTGAATTACTCTTCTGTGGACATCACAAAGGAGCTGCATTAAGTCTCAGACCTGCGTGGGTGGACACTTGAAGGTTAAACAATGCAAGGCGCCTTTCTTGCATTTCAGAAATGATTTCCATTCAAAAGTCAGAGGCACATTACAGCACGACAATGTGGACAATGACAGCGGTCACTGTGCACTCCAGAGTTAGAGGTTAGGAGGTCGTGCAGTGTCAGCAGCAGAAAGAAACAGGCAGGCTTTTTGGCAATAAGAGACATATTATCTTCTTTTGGCAGTGATGCATGTTGGGCATCCTGCAAATGATGCATGTGTGTCCTAAATGGCAGCTTACAATGAAGAAAACTGCATGTTATTAAAAAGTGATGGTAGTGTGTACAGTAACAAAGGTTTTAGAAAGGGAGGAATTGTGTGTGTGGATTAAAAATCAGCAACAGGACATTTGTAGTATATGTTTGTGTGTGTATACGGTTAGACATTCATTTCAGGATATGAAATGCCTGGTGTAGAAAAGAGTTTGTGTCTTTTCCTACAGGGATCACTTGGAGGACATTGTACAGCACTGTAAATGGATGAGTAAACTCAGAATAGAATAGAATAGAATAGAATAGAATAGAATAGAATAGAATAGAATACGACATTCCAGTTCACACCAGATATAGGTTACCTGGGATGGGGGTTATTAAATGGCGACGGGGTGTTCCACCATGACGAGGAGAATGCAGGACAGGAGATCTTACTGGGGAACCACAAAAAAACACAATGAAAGGTTCACATTAATTGGATTCAAATTAAAAATCCAGATTGTTCACTATCAAGTGCTCAGCATATATGAACTTATTCAGTACTGTTAAAATCATCCAAAGACAAAGCTCAGCTAAAGTGTTGTTTTGATTTGGGGTTTGTTTGGCCCCATTTATGGAAAACATTAATAATACAAAATTAGTAGTTATCAAAACTTTTGACTAGTACTACCCAAACATGGAAGCTAAAATGTAAAAATCTGAAACTTTTTCTTACCAGAGCGGTTTTTGAGTATGTCATAGGCTTCAAGCTCAAAGGGCAACACCATACTGTCAAAACGGCCCAGATCTGTGGGAGGGATGATCATTCTATATAAAAGAAAGTGAATGTTAAATTAAAACATTCCACACATGAATAGTGCAAACACAGGCAGGAGATATATAAATATATGCATTTCAGAAGCTGACATTGAAACACTCCTTACCTAACCTCCCTCAGCAGCAGAAGCTTCTCAGGCTTGTCCAAGATGGCCAGCAGGGGGCGCACCAGATCCTCAACCACACGCTCAACTAGAAACTAAAGAACAGAAGGAGATGCCCTAGCTCTATAACTATTTACTCCTGATAATGTGAAATAGTCACAAGCACTGGATTTAAAGTCTAAATCTGACCAAATTCGCACAAAGAATGAAACATTCTTGCAATTTAGGGTTCACAATCTGTCAATAAAGTACTACACAGTTTTGTAGTAATGAAGTAATACGGTCTGCTAGTATTTCACAAGCACTAACCGGATAACTGTAAAAAAAAAAAAAAAAAAAAATTTAGGTGTAGAAACTACTAGTAATTTCACAAATAATTAGAAAGAATCTAGAAGTAATGCATTAAATGTGAATTTATTTTTAAATAGTAAGACTGAGGTGTTCTCTTGTAAAACACGCTCCAGTTTTGTTTTTAATTACAACTAAAATGTAATACTCAGTAGAGCTCTGTACGATACATGTACGATTGATAACTTGATCTCAATCATAAATGACAAGGCAAATCCCTCTTCTGTAAGCATAACCAGCATGCACATTGATTAGTGAGAAATATGCATAGCAAGACAATAGAGCCTCATACCTGTTAACCCGCATAAAGTCATAAATAAGACAATATTTCAACCCAGCAGACTTTTAGACTCACCCTTTTACAGTGTCTCATGACAGCCACTACCTCATCCTCGGTGAGCAGTTTGCGGGCCATATCCTCCAACATGGCCATGGTCTCCGGGCTGGGGATGGGGCTGTGCTCCCTCATACCAGCTCGAGTCTCTCTGGGAGAACTCAACAGGTTAATTATGGGTCGACCCCGCTCTTTACCTGAGGAGACAAATGCTAGAGTCAGTCTACGATGACAGAGATTCTCATTTAAAGATCTATGGTTTATGGTTTCTTCTAAAGCTCTATCTTTTGGCTCCATGAAGAATCTATTGAAGCTTTCCATTGCACAAAAAATATCCATTACTGTTAATTGTAAGGTTATTTAGGGGGCCAAAAATAGTTTTATACAGTAGGGGTGTCCAATCCTGCTCCTGGTTGGCCAACATCATGCAGAATCCCAACACACTTGCCTCTAAGTTTCTAGTGAGCCTGAAGACCATGATTAGCTGGTTCAGGTGTCTTTAACTAAAGTTAAAGCTAAACTTTGCAGGACAGTGGCCCTCCAGGAACAGGTTTGGACACCCCTGTTCTATGGCATCACAGCAAAAAACCCATTTTAAAAAAGTAAACTAATTGCAATTATGTACAGACTGGCAAATCTGACTGGCTGACAAGCTGTGATTAGCTTGGAGTTTTCAATGTGTTTCTAAGTTCTGCTGCAGTGTGCACTGTAGAGAAGGAAGCTAAGCAATTCATCATTAGCTGAGCAAAACCACAGGGGTTGGGAGTCAAGGCCACTCCAAGAGAATCACCGCAGAACAGTGTACAGAAAAGCAGCTCTCTGATTTAGCCTCTTTAAAAACTCATTATGCTGCTTTCTGGCTTTTCAAATGCAAATATCTTCCTCAGCTATTCCCTGGTATCCACAGAAAGTGATCCTCATCAAAATATGTTCAGTCACATGTGTACTCACCAGGTTCATTATCTAAATGTTTTGGGGATTTGGATCTTCCTCTGTGACCGTCACCTGACCCTTTGTCCTTCCTGTCTCTAGAGGACGACCTTTCCCGCCTGCGTCCACTTTTAAAGAGCAAGCTGACAAAGGTTTTGGAGCGCTGCAGGGTGCTTCTCTCCGTCTCTACCTTGACCTTTTGATGCCTCCTTTTCTTCTGCTTGTCCTCTGATCAACATTCAAGCAGAAATATGTCAAAGAGTGATTTCCAGGCAAAAAATACTGAATAAATAAATGTTCACAAGGAAAACTTGAACATGCTCAGGTGATAAAATGTATTATAGGTGGCAGAGGTTCCAAATTCAGCCCTGAGCAATGGTGACCCAGAAACTGGAGAGTCACTGAGATCACAATCCTGTTTCATCACTACTGTGTCTTCGAGAAAGTCATTTAACCCCAGGTCACTGCAGGATGAGTGCACTTTTTGGTTGAAAACAGCTACTTTGAATTCTCACAATGACTGGATATAATGGAGTGATTTTTTTGTATTTTATATATATATATATGTGTGTGTGTGTGTGTGTGTGTGTATGTATATATATATATATATATATCACCTACTTGTTCTTGTAAAGTTTTTGGAATTCATAAAGTTTATTTAATTTTAATTACTATAAAATATTATGATAAAGCAAACAAGCAAAAAATATAAAATAAGTAACTGTACCGAGACCCACAGATGACATGCTGGGGGAAAAAATTCTTAATTTTTGTCCATGATATCTATTTTTTCTTCTTCATGTTAATAAAATAAAATGAGAAAAAGTTCCTAAAATAGGTGTCTTGTCTTTCTATTTTTGATTTGGGGTGAAATATGACCTGGACATGTTTCTGTGAGATTTATCGAAGAAGAGCTTGTTATGTTAAGTTGTGATGGAAAGTATTTGTTAAAGGCCACAAAACTTCCAGTCATTTATCTCCACAGTGTGAGGTATTAAGCCTGGCAAATAAAACAGGATGATATATAATTTGCTGTGTGGATTTTGAGCATACATTTCTCAAGGTATCAGATTCTCTAGTCTGAACCGTTAATCTTTCACAGCAAGATCCCGTGCAGTAATGCTGATGTATTATGCATTCAACCAAGTTCATTTAAATGCAGTGATACAATGCTATATATTTGACAAACAGACGTCACGTAGCAGTGTGACTCTAAAGGTCAATTGCTGGTTTTCAACAACACATTTTCTATTCTGAGCGGAGCTTCCACAGCGTGGTGTGTGTATCAGATAACCCAAGATCCTCATCACTGATCTGATTGTGACCTTGGGCCTCATCACTACAGCTGAGATATGAGTTACATCAGTGACACAAACACAGGACGGCCCTGTGCAGCTCAACTCATTTTGATTCACAGCCTTCTGACAGACTGTTTTTTATCTCTTCAAAACCAGCCCTACTGTACCTGACACAGTGATGTGACTCTGAGATCGGCGGATGGGTTTGCGAGGCTTGCTGAGAGCCATTAGGACTGCCGTTTTAGGAGAGTCCAAAGTCTCTTTATCCCCAGCAGAGAAGGTCCTTGTCCGAGTTTTGGCAGTCCCGCTGCGTATTACTGTGTCTTTTAACATGACAGTTTCGCCAACCGTTCGGCTGGTTTCTGTGGTTAAGACCCTACTAGATCTTGATGAGGCATCGGGCTCCTGCGGGTCCGTCTGCATGGCGGTCTCTATCCGTTCAGAGCTGGGCCGGCGTGAGCGGTCCTCAGTGGAGATACAGACATCCACCATCTCTGAGCCAAACACAGGAGGGAACATGACCTGCGAGAGACCACTGAGAGAGCTGACCGGCGTCCCGGAGGAGAGAGAGGAAGTGGAGGAGTAGGAGTCTGAACCCTGGGAGGAAGCGGGCTGGCCTCCATTAGCCACTAAGGGGAAAAAGTAGAGATTTTCATTTATTATTTTTAAAGATAAAAAGTTGGATTACTCAGTGCACTGGAGATCTGTCATCCATTTCATTAAAATTACAGTAATTTAATAGAAATAAAATTATTTGAATCTTTGACAATTAATTCACACAATTTCAAGGGGAAAAATCTGTCTGCCTAAAATGCTGTGGCAGAAATCATTATAATTATCATCTTCCATATATCAAAGAACCATTAAGATGATAATTTTTTTAGGTCAAGTGTTATCTCGCTCTACGCTAAAAAAAGGTAATTTAAAAATAAAGTAAAAGTGTAAGGTAAATTTACAGATTTTACTCCAGGCCAAAATAAATTTAACTTATGATTTAACTTATTTATTTACATATATATTATATATTTTAATAGATTTATTTTATATATTGTACTATTAATTAATTAATTTATTTATTTATCTATCTACCACTGGGTCCATATCAATACATTCATTTATACAAACAAAATTAAAGCATTAAATCAGATATAAATAGCTTTTTGGGGTAACAACTGCGAGTTGTAAAGTAAAATAAAATAAAATAAAATAAAATGATAACACATAAAGCCTTTATGTATAACGCATTACTAAATAGTTTTAATGCATTAATTTCATCTTGTAATGTGTAGTACAGTCTCATGAATAATTGTTACCACAGTTAATACATTACAACACTTATCAATTCATTGTTACACTATGCATTTTAAATTTGGTTATAATTATTTAAGTTAAGATATAATGTATTACAATGTACATTATAAATAATTATAATGGATTACACCCTTTAATAACCCTTTATAATGCACAAAGGCTTTAAGTAAAATGTTACCAATAAAACAAAATAATAAAATAAAATAAAAAAAGCTTAACAAATAAATCAACAGACATGGTGTCTAAAAGCCTCATAAATATTAAAGTTCTGATGTACTTTTACATCTGAATGAACAAAATATCAATGTCACTTGTGTTAAATATGGAGCAGAATTACAAGAGCTTCTGTCCTGCAACCTAAATACCCCTGAATCACCCTGATGTTACAAACATGCACAATCCTGGATGACTTATCTGAATGTGAACATTACGATCTAATCCGTGGCTATTTTCAGACACTGACATCCATATTAAAATAGAAAACAGAGAATCAGAGGGCAATGAAAAAATCTGGCTTGACATGTGGCCGGTTGGCATTCAGCTTTAATCTGGAGATGGACCATCCCAGTGCACACCAGCAATTAATTATGAAAATTGCATTTCTATAAGATACAAATGCAAATGAGTGAGTTGCACAAGGCACGCAACCTACCCATTAATATATGTACTATTAACAAATAAGATGTTAAACAGTGATGTTTGCAGTTAACGGTTACATACATTTATTAAGCCAGCTGTACTCTGCCACCATCTCCTTGTAAGCAGGATATCGGCCAGCCTCCTAGGACAGGATATTACACAAGACATAATCACAGTGAGAAAAAGAGCTACAGCCTTGCCACATTGCATGCAAGTTCAAAAGTCCTTGGGTATAGTTCATTGTGCAAATTAAGTCCAAACAGCCTAAAAATGACTTCCATCAGTGAAGTCAGAAGGATATGACCTCATTTCTGATGCCCCAGGTGTAGGCTGACCTCACTACAGGCTCACAGTTAGTTTGTTACTCCATAAACATAAAACAATCTCGAACATCATTAAGATGATGGTAGGAGGCAGTTTGATCTGCCTTGCAGGAGTGCAAGTCGCTGTGAGGACAGTGATGTCATGCAGGAGCTAAATTCGAACAGACTGCAGCAAAAAGAATCCCTTTCTCCTTTTGTTTTGACCCTTGTCTGACATTTTCTCACACTGTCACTTCACTTATCAGCAGTAGAGCTTGTACTTACCACCATGAAGTGGCATCAATACCTAACAAAGCAGGCATTTAGCAGCCCTATATACTTATAGCACCACTGCAGGTTTGAGAGAGCCTTGCCATGGGGGCAATGAGAAAAGGCCATAAAACGAGGCTTTCTGCTGATTATAACTTGATCCCTAAGGCCTGGTGAATAATGCACACCCGCTGGCTGTTTTTCACAGGAGGAACCTGAACCCTGCCTGAGTAAAGCGAGCAACCAGGAATGTGACAGCTAAATGCCAGCTGTCTGCTTTGCTATGCTTTCTCACTCCCAGACGCAATAAGAGGCAGTGTTGTTTAACATGCTGTGGTGGCAATTAATATGCCAAAGCACTTTGGAAATCATTTGTCTTGCTAAACTAAAAACTTACATTTCCCTGATAAACTAAGATGTATACAGTACATCGATGTACCTTTTTTAATACTGTCATTAAAAATGGAGTCTCTCTATTATTTATTTGTAAAACTGTGTGGGTGTTATTTCCATAAATAAGACTGTTGATAATGCTGATAATCTCAAATGATCAGATATCAGGTCTATTGCTAATGTTTTGGTTATTCTCACCTTAATGGTCAGCATCACGTGAGTGTGACTCTTTAGCACTTCTACTGCATTGCTGTGTGTGATGTCCTCAAAACTCACTCCATTGGCCGCCAGAATCTGATCCCCCATTTTAATTCCATTTTGCTCCGCCAGGCCACCAGGGTCCAGCCTCATCACAAAATTAAACAAATCATCCCATTAATAAAGTTCAACAATTAACCATAGCATCTAGGCAACAGTTGTCAGGAAGTAGCCAGACACTGAAATGCATCCCTTAAACCCTGGGCATTCTGTCTTACTTTGAGACGTAGATGCCCAGGCCAAACTCTTTGCCACCGCGGATGTTGAAGCCCAGGCAGTAGTCATCTGAGGTTGTGTAAAGGTGCACTATTCTGCGCAGGGCTCCATCTGAACTGGCCTCTGAAGGTGTGCGACCACTTTCTTCCACTACCATTCTTCGGTGAATTAGATCTACCCTGCACACATACATTCATATAAGTTTACAAGCAATAAACAAATAAGTGACTCAATCATTTAAAACATTCTACAGAAAAAAAAAGGTTTTGGGTCCTTAAAACTATTTTAGAAAATAAGGGTTCATCCAAAATCTAAATTCTGCCATTAATTACCCTCATGTCGTTCCAAACCTATAAGGTTTTCAGGTTTTGATGAAATCCGAGAGCTTTCTGACCCTCCATAGACAGCAATCCAACTGACAAGGTCTTCAAGGCACAGAAAGGTAGTAAGGACAGCTTCCTAAAATTACAGTTGAACCAATGATGGCAGATTGACTATTTTAATGATGTCCTTGCTACCTTTCTGGGCCTTGAACATGTCAGTTCTTAAGTTGTGCCCTGAACATTAATGAAGTTCTTAGGGGGTTTGGAACGACATGAGGGTTAGTAATTAATGTCTAGATTTAAGCCACTGGTTCCATGTTGAAGTATTGAGCTGGTCAGGGTGCTCAAAAAAACAGCAGAACCATTTTTGAATGGTTACAGCATTTAAACCTTTAGGAAATCATCTACAAGTGGCTTACTTATAGTTGTATTTTCAGATTAAGTTAAGATAGGAAAAAGTGTTTAATATAAAAAATCCAGTTTTATACACAAGCACACATAAACATATAAATCTTCAGGTGAACTCACATTCACTTCTGTAAAAACTTGCTCACTTTACTATCAGTTAATGAAATGGCTGAGAAGACCACTAAGGTAACTCTACCACTGCTGTATGCTGAAACAGAAGCTGAAGTAAAAGATAACAAGTAAAGGCCAAGAGTCACAGGGTTTCCGCCCTGTTAGTCAAGGCAGGGGGAGAAAGAGCCCATCACTACGCTCTGCTTATCTTCTCAGTTCAGTTAGTCTAATTAAACCCCACCATTCAGCAAATATGCAACAGAAAAATGCCTAAAAATACAGGCTTTCAAACACTAAAAGAGCCTCTAAATGTTCAAGGGCAAAACACACTCTTCTGTTATTAGTTGTCAAAAGGTATTTGGACAGCCTCCAGGAGGCAGAATTGTGGGAGACAGGTCAAGCTGCCATACAAACAGCTACTTTTCTTGCATAATACTAAAGGACATATTGATGCATTTCATTACTTATTTTGTATAACTATGAAAATAAAAAGAATTGCATTTTTAAAACGTTTAAATGCACAGATACACAATATCTCATGCAAAATATACTGTAGTATCTGAAAACTGTATCTGTGTTTAACAGAATACAGGTTTGATGATCAGCCATAAAAATCATCAGTGTAATAGTTCTCAACCAGGCAACTTCAAGAAAAGAAAAAACCACAAGATGACTTAAATTTATGTAATATCTTACAATAAAAAAAATGTAACACCTAGGAGTAGTAGGAATACTAAGAATAGTATTTTACCTTTTAATAACTATTGTTTTATAGAAGAACATACAGAATAAGAATCTTTAATATTCTGGAATAACAAAATAAATCGTAATTAATTCATTTATCAACACTAAACATCACCTAGCTTCTGGTAAGAAAAAGTTTGAAAACAAGCAAGGTTATCATGATTATAACAGAAATAGCAAAGAAAATATCTTAGTCAATATATGGGATTCAAAAAATGGTGCAGAAACATTATAAATGACGTTCAGCCTGACAGAGTGTGCTTAGCCTAATATAAAACATACAAAATAGTACAGTACATCAAGTGAAGTCACAAAAGCTTAATTACCATGTAGTCTTCTCTTTCGAATAGCGGATACCTGGCACCTTCCCCACACGTCTTACCACCATGCGCAGACGATTATTTCCAGTGAGGACTTTGACAGCACTGCTCATAGTGATGCTCTCCAGACTTATTCCATTCACCTCAACCAGCTTATCCCCGACACACAGGCCTGCCAACTCTGCAGTGTGGAGGAAACAAAATCACATTAATATGAAACTCATCAATAGCTTATACTTACATGCCTTGATGAAATAAATCTCAAATGCAAATGTCAGTCCAGTGTCCTCATCAGTTGTAACCCCCTCTGTGTACCTGCAGAACTCTCATCCTCAACTTTGCTGACAAAGATCCCCAGGCCGTGTTCAGAGCCTCCCCGCACACTGAAGCCCAGCCTGCCATCCTCACTTTTGTCCACAGTAATTGTGTGGATGTCTTCACTTTCATCCCCACCTACAGTGCACCAACATCAAATACAAATAGAAAGTTCCTCTGAAAATAAATATAACTCACAAGTATTGTGATGGGTTTCGTCAAAGTTTTTGCTCCTTAGCTAAAGATTCTTTCTTGTGTAATATAATATATCATAATATATTTAAGAATTGCTTGCTTTAAAATTTTTTAAGCTTTATTACATGTTCTTAAAGACAAAAAAGGCAGCCAACAATTTTATTGCATTCAGCAACTCCTTCAATCACAGGATCCTTTTTGTGTTATTTTTTGTAGTTTGATGACACTGTACTGTTAATGTCCTAGAAATGTATGATAACCCAATTTATAGATATGGATCTGGCTGATACCCAAGCAGATGATCATTTTTAGGTTAACAGATAAATGGCAGATATCAAAATTGTAAACTATGCAGATTATAATCTAAAAAAAACTATTTAAAAAAGATTAACCATTTCAAAATATGCAATATCGACTGATACTAATTAATTAAAAAAAAACTCTAATATTAGCCAATAACCAATATAGTTCTATTATATTTGAAAATATCACCTCAACCTGATATATTGAGAAATTTTATATAAACAGTATTTTTCAAATTGGCGATTTTGTATAAATTTGCATTATCTGATTCTTTGACAAATTGCTTTGTGTGGATGACTGCACCACGAAAACGTACAAACGAGAACTACCAATTCACCAAAAAATAAAACCGCAATGAATTGCTATGAGAATGTGTTGGTTACCTGCATCTTGATCAAGCTCTTTTAGTTGACTTACCATCGACAGGTGAATTGATGAGGATGACCCTCCCCATAGGAGAGGAAGATCTCACTCCTTTCTGGCGCTGCTGCTTCTTGTGCAGGTAGCGTGGTAGAGTAGAAGTGCCCGAGGGACCTGGCTGGGCACTGGTCTGAGCCCCATTCGTCATGTCTTTACGTGCCGTGTCAGACGAATGAGCCATGGCAAAGTGCCGACCTCCCCTCTAACCCTCATCCAGGGCCTGAGCTACTAAAGGGAAAGAGGGTGGATAGGGAAAACTAGAGGTTCAGTGGGTCAATACTAGTCACGAGGATTAGATCCACAAAAGGAAACTCCACTGCAATGGTGCAGGAAGAAGCTGCTATGAATCCATTATTGTTCATTTTAGATTACAAGCCATATTGTGACTGGTCTTCACAGAGTGAATTGATCCAAAGGACTCTTGACATAATTATAATAATTTCATGAAACAAATTCTATAATCCAAGAAGTGGCAGAGCAAAGTTTATCCTTATGTGCATTGTTCGGAAGAGAGTCCCACAAAAAATGGCTGTGGGTTAGACTGGAGCATTGGGCAGGAGTCCCTCCTCACTGCCAGTGGAGAAGTCAGTCATCTGGTCCTCCCAGGCCTCAGTGTCTCACCTTTACCTGCCAGTGATCCAAGACGACAGAGAAAGATCTGTGAGAACCCAGTGGCGCAATGACTAATTTCCCGTGGGAGGTAAAGTGATATCAGCAATTATTGCATTCTGGAAAGCTAAGGGTAGCACTGTTTCCACAGCAAGAGATACTGAGCCAATGTGGAACACTAATCTGTTAACATATACTTTTAGAACTTGAATGCATAAAGGGTGTTGCCTCAGCAATTTCATTTACATATATTTGGTTACTGGTTTAGAAGGAAAAAAACATTTTATTAATGGGTTAATCAATTTAAACACACGTTATAGTTATCAATATAATGTTTTTACTGTATTTGTACGTGTAAAGTAAGCAAATTAATAAACCTATATAACAAAAAAAGCAACATGTATAATCATATTCTTAAATTATTCATTTATCCTTACAGTAGCGATAAAACATGATCCATTTTCCTTAAAGAAACCCACTAAATCCAATGCGCCTCAACCCCTTATGTGATCGTGTAGGTTTTTGGGTCAGGCAAGAACAGAAGCTGGGCTGGCGTTGTCATTTTGTTAATCTAAACAGGAAGTTGGCGCTGTCGACTGACTGTCTCATCATCAGCACCTCGGACAGCGCTCAAGCAACAAGTTGCGTAAAGCCCATCGAAACGCTTCAAGACAACATTGTCAAGTCTCGCTTCTCCGAAATAAACAGCCTAGTTTAAATGAATCAGGGTGAGAGGATCTCAAAACTATACAAAGATCACAAGTTAGTAGGAATTACTTGCATTACCAGTAAGATTTATCTATTTACTTATCCCACTTAGGCTGATGTTAATGTGATACATAAATGCAAGAAAAACAAAGTTGGATAAAGTCAAATGCCATTACCTGTCTCCATGTTGTGCCGCGTGACCTCACCTGAGACAAAGACAATATTAGCCTCCTTTAAGCCCGCCTCTCAGCGCATGTGATTGGATTATGTGGAGCAACTCAGAAGGACAGTGCACAAACTCATTTGGTCCAGTGGTTGACAATCGTCACTCATAGCATAAGAGTATTATATGAACAGTGGTCTTGTGAAACAGATCCAATTAAGTCTCACGTTGGTCTGACAGTAAGCGTCCGTTGCCATCATCAGGCGCTAAATAAAGCGAATTTCAACAAGATGTAGCCTATGCTTCTATTTTCTTTGGTGGTTAAATTATCTATCGTGATTATCGTAAATTAAATTTATCGTGATCGTGGTTGCAGTTAGGACTGTTTGATCTTGAGAATTTCTTTTGATCAAATGGTGAAGGTGGTTTCCGTCTTTAGGATAAACCGTAATCGATCCCCTTTGGAGCATCAAGGAGATAAGAACATCTTTCATGACACTATACTGCCATGTAGTGGTCATTGAAGGACATTTCTGTGAATATGGTTTTTAACCCAGTTAATCCCAGCGGTCACAATAGTGACTGTAAAGCTCTTGATAAAGCTCTAAAAACCTTACTGACTGATTTAGTGCATTCCCTGCAAGTATGGAAAAAAATAAAGGGTCTCGATTAAACATGTGCAGGGAGAGTGTCAAATCGTGAGTGCCAGTTGCCACATGACCAGAGCAGTTTAATTCCTGTTTGCACCTTGAGAAGATGATGGCTACATCAAAGCTCCAAAACAAAAGGCTAGTAAAGTATGTTCACATAAAGATCTGACAAAGATTTTTGGTCCACATTATCTTTAAGGTGTCTGGTAGGCTATTAATATATTTATTCACATATATTCGGATTTGTTGAGTGTTGTCATAGAATGAGTAAACATGTTGTGGGTCACAATAATGGCCGGTGGGATAACAGTACATTTAGGTATACATATAAATCCAGTTGCAGTTGTTAGTGAAGGTTGCACTAAAATGTTACAATAAAAAAATATTGCACTAGCCTAAGTTAAAAGTTGAAATGTTACAAATGAGTTGTAATAACAACATTGATGCTGTAATACTGGTAGCACTAAAATAAAAAAATTACGATATGTTACAATGATGTTATAACAATTACAATAACAATAACAATTTTAATATACATTGACGGTTGTGTTTATTTTATTATAATTTTTTGTCTTTTATCTGCACTGCATTCCTATCAGTGTTGTTTTTTATACATAATAGTAACCCTATGTTATCATACAGTTTAAAAATATAAATATTAAAAATAAAGATATATAAAAAATGTTGATTGCAGAAAAAGGCTTTTGTTAATTCAGTATACAACAGATATACAACATTATCCCACGGGTCACAGTTGTGACCGACCACAAAACAGTGTTTCACTCACTTTCTCCCCCTCCAAAATAAAAAAAAATATTGATTATTTCCAAGGGTAACTAATGACACCTCGTTTGGATATTTTCATGTCTGATGAAATTTGGGATTAAACGGATTAACTGTATTGCAGTGTAAATTGAATTCGCCACTGAAATTAATAATTAACTTTAATGTAGACCTACCTTTAATGTTGGTCTATTTATTGTAGGCCTATAGCCTACCTACATTTCTGCATCACCATATTCATATTACCAATGAACAGAAGTACAAAATGCAACATCCCAAACTGCATTCCATAGGTACGTATTTAATGCCATATGACAGAAATAGATGCTTTTAGATATTACACCTGTCTGTGATTGAAAACCAAGCCACTTAGGAACGTTCTTTGCCAGTCATATGCTCATTTTGTTTCACTGGATGGGATTAATTTTTGAACAAGTGCCCTTCATTGCGGACTGTGTGGCTGAAGGAATAATTATGTTTACATCTCTCTAAAATTTAAGTCGCTTGGAGCACCTTTACAAAGCCAAAAACCCTGGCCTAGAGCAACCACACGTCCGTGGAGGATAGCGCTACCAATCAGACCTATAGTCTTTGGACCTATCAGGAAAGATATCACGAATCGACTAACCAATCATCATACATCTCTCATCCACACCCGACTTCAGAACCAACTACCAATCAGAGCGCAGCTCTCTTCCACGCCCAGTCTCACGAGCCAATCTCTTCTCTAAACACCTCCTTTTCAAACAAAAGTCCAACATCTCAGCCCTCTTCAGGCGGATTCTCAAGACGAGACCGGAAGTGTGTTCAGTGTACTCTCATCACGCAGAGCAAAGCATTGAGGTCATCTGCTTCAAGCTGTAACTTACCTGAACCTGAACCTGAACCTGAACCTTACCTGTGGTGATTTAGCAAGGTCTGTGTCAGATATTTTATTGACTGACTCTTTAAACAAAAATGCACGTTTGTCTGTTTTGTTATGGTTGTTGTGCTCACGTTAACGTGAGAATATGTTGAAGCTAGCTAACGTAACGGTATTTAAACGGAGATATTCGTTTGTTCATCATTAAATTACTTCATAAGTCAAGTAAAAAATATTGCACATACAAAGCAGCTTGACAAAGTGACAGCTTGAGTCAAATTAAATTGAACTCATGTAAGAGGAACTGTCGGTATTTTGCATGACTTTGTTAGTTCACACCAGCTGAGCAGCTAGCATTAGCCACAGTAAGTTAGATGTAAATATGCGCTTTATATCGCTAGCCTTTCTATAGGTATATCAACAATTCACATTCCTTTAACTTTTAGTTACATACTTTCTGCGGTAAGAAGCTGTGCAAGTTCAACAGCCCCGGCCAGTCCTTGTTCTTTCTATATGTATTGCTAATCTCACATGTTCAACTGTCAGGGCATTGTTGTTTACATGCGTGCATGGCAATAAGCTAATTAATAAGCATGAATATAAAGAGACCGGGTCCGTCCTGTTCATGAGTAAATATGGTGTAAAAACTGTTACTTTAATGTCCCCAGTCATTCATTTTCTTGGTTTTACTTTCGCTTTTGAAACTATTTTAATTCACCCAACACAACTATGTTGGCAAAACTGCAGCTTCAGCATTCTTCGTGACTGAGATCCCAATCATTTGTTCCCAAGTCTAAAAATTACCTTGTTCCCACAAATCAGGTTTAAACAACTTCCAAACCTTTTGTTTCTATGTCTAATTGGTCGTTATAATCTAGATTTTTTTTGTGATTTTCACAGAAACTGACAGGATGTCTGGAGATTTGCCTCTGAATATCAACATTAAGGAAGCACGATGGGACCAGGGCACGTTTATGGGCCGAGCCCAGCACTTCTTCATGGTGACTGACCCCAGAAATGTGCTGCTGTCCAGTGAGGTTTTAGAGGATGCCAGAGTTACTGTGGAGAACTACAGGTCTGTGATCCCCCTGGTCTGTTTTAATACTGTATCTATGAACTTCAGGGGTGAAATCCTGTACTTTAACATAATGTAGGAACTTTAGAATTGCCAATCACAACATCACTGGAGAGGTTTTAGAGTGCAATATATATAATGTTCGTTTTTTGAAGCATTGAAGCATAGATTTGTTGTTTGAAACTAGGCCCTGCTAATTACAACTGTGCAACCTCTTGTTTGTCTAGTTTTCATAAATAGCAGCATGGTTTCACTTTGTTGAAAGAGGAGCTATGGTGAAATTAAAAACTGTTCAAATAATAAGACACTTTTTATATATATATAATGAACTATTAGTATTCTTCTGAACTGTGGTATAAGAGTGTTTTTGTAAGAAATTAATGCATTTATTTAGCAAGGATGCATTACATTGATAAAATGTGACAGATACTTTTACTTTGTTATAAGAAATTTCTATTTCAAATAAATTGTTCTTTTAAACTTACTATTCTTCATCAGAATCCTCAAAAAATCACAATTTCCAAAAAAATAGCAGCACATCTGTTTTCAGCATTTATAATACAAAACGTGTCTTAACGCACCAAATCAGCATATTATGTTATTTTTGTTTTTTTGATGTTTTTTTTTTAAGATCATGTGACACTGAAGACTTTTTAGGAAAGTGTTTAGGAAATTCAGGATTTAATAACATTTAAAATTTATGAAAATATTAAATGGTTATTTGAAGTCAATATTTTGAAGTAGTGTATATCTGTGTGTGTGTGTGTGTGTGTGTGTTTTACCTCCTCTGATATCCAGTGAAGTCTTATTAATGGCTGTTTTCAAACACTCCCCCTTCTTCCATTGGTCAGACAAACAGATGCCTGTCCCACCCCAAATGCCATTGGTCAGTGTTGCTGGTTAAGATACTCAAATAAAAATAGCAATGTTTTGAAAGTGGCACAGAGCTTTTCAGAGGAATCAACCTATGAACGGCTAACCTATGTCCCTGGAATAAGAGAAACTATTTTAAAATCCCAAAATTACACACATCACCTTTAAATACTGTTTTAGCTCTCCATACTGTTGTCAGTTTATCATAGGATCAGTCTTTTATGGTTTTCATGTATAACTGTTACTGTACTGTTACTGTACTGCTGTGGCCTCTTTTACAGGTTGGGAATCATAAAGCCTGGGCTAACAGAAGATGAACTTTGGAGGGCCAAATACATCTACGACTCTGCTTTCCACCCAGACACAGGAGAGAAAATGCTGCTAGTTGGACGCATGTCTGCACAAGTGCCCATGAACATGACCATTACGGGTTGCATGCTTACCTTTTACAGGTAAGCACACTGTTAAACTCTTTGTTCTGGACACCATATAGGCAGAAAGTGTATATAGACCTGAAAATGATATACATTAAAGCCAGAAAAGGAAACAGAGTAAATCTTTCCATGGCCTGGGATAAATATCCCTGCTCTGTTCTGTGAATGCTTCCTAAATGAGTCATCATGGAAAAGACAGCACTCTTACTGAAATAGCTTCGTTTGGTGGTTTAATTCAGGTTTTATGGGGGCATTTTGTGCTCTCAAAACATTAATCAAAAGTAAAAGAATACTTTACTAAGATTGAGGAAAAAAAGTGACATTTCTTTTGTACTGGTTTTACTTTTTTTTTTTTTTCTTTTTTTTTTTTACTTGGATCAGTGAGTCATCTGCAGATGAGTCATTTTGAGCAAGACCAACATGTGGCTCAAATTACAGCCATGTGTGGGAGATTCTTAAGACTGCAACATTGTCAATGAAAGGGTTTTTAAAATATAAATAGTCATATAATATATATATTTTTTAATATGCAGTTTTCTTTTAACTTAAGTCTCTCTGTGTGTGTGTGTGTGTGTTATCAGGACAACCCCAGCAGTGGTGTTCTGGCAGTGGGTAAACCAGTCCTTCAACGCCATCGTCAACTACACTAACCGCAGTGGAGACGCGGCAATCTCCATGAAGTATGAAGGCTAAGATCGCTACTAGAAACAATCTAGATGCAGGTTTCTATATGGAGGCCTCATGGCAGCTCTCTCTCTCGATGGTGTGATGTGTTTCGCTCACACTATGTTGGTATATTGCACAGTTTAGTTTTCCTAAAAGCTGTTGCATGAGCCAGACTGCCATGATGATACAAATAGTGGAAACTGTTGCACTTGTACTCCATGAACGTTTATGGAGCAGAGATGCCAGTGTTTCATGATCACTACACGTTCTGAATACAGGCAGATTCAGACAGCATGCTCATTTATTCATGTTTGCATTCTGATCATGTGTTTATTGGCAGTTTATTATCTATAAACATAATAGCCTGTATAATATTTTCACTAAGCATCAGTTTGGATTTACAGGTTGTGCAGTGAGGCTTGTATTGTTTTATCATTATGACAACTGCTTTGAAAATGAACACACTACTCAACATCATAATTTTTTCTAAACCCAAGGAGAGTTGTGCATTCTCTAATGTCAGTAATTATGAGCTCCATGAAAAATATTAATGATTTTAATGTGTTTAGTAATACTTTTGTAACTTTTGCAGTCAGCTTGGAGCAGCCTACATTAGTGCTACAACTGGAGCTGTAGTAACAGCCCTTGGACTGAAGTCTCTGACCAAGGTCTGTCCTTTCACTAAACTACTTGGTATTTATAGTTAATTACAGGGTGACTTTAAAAAAAATGAAATATTTTAACATTAAGGGCCAGAATTAGCATTAGAGCGCAATTTCATGAAAGTGCTAATGAAAGGGGAAAATTCTGCAGGTGATTTAATAACATTGTGCACATTAAAGAACACGTACGCAGCCAGATCATTTCCATAATGACTCCCACAATCTACCAAGAGCAGCATAAATTAATGCCTGCTTTTAGACATGCTTTTTTGGGCGTTAAATAATGTGTTAGTAAATTGCGTTGAATTATTGATTTTAATACTCTCCTCCCATAAATTGTAATAAATAATAAATTGAATAAATAAATCTGGCCCTAAGATATATTTACTACTGCTTCATTTATATATTTTCATAAATACACTACTGTTTACTTCTTTTTTGAGGATTTTTAACATTGAAATTATTTATTTGAACTCTTGAACTTATGCCCTCCAAGGGTGTGTTTATTTATCATTTTAAAGTAAATAATTTTTTTATTATTGTTTTAATTAATATATTTTCAGCAGCTATTACTCCAGTCAGCAAACAGTAAAATATGTTTTTAAAAATTTAGACAGTGGTTAAATATTTTATCTATATTACCCTGTGCAGAAATTTGATTCACCTCTTTCTTGGTTTAAAGATATATTCACCCTAAAATGATAAAAATGTGAATTATCCCTTTAATTGTTGACTGTTGTTTTTACATCTAGACAATATATGACAGCAGTGACTTGAAATATGTTATCTTTTCTCAGCACTTGCCACCTATTATGGGGCGTTTTGTTCCATTTGCTGCAGTGGCAGCAGCAAACTGTATCAACATACCCTTCATGAGACAAAGGTAAGTCAGATAACTGTTTTTTAATTACAAAAAGGACATATTTTAATAAATACTGTAACAATGTAAAATGAAAAAGTGTTATAATGTATTAATAACTGTCATTACAATTATTCATGAGATTGTAATGCATAACAAGGCATAATTAATGCATTAAAACTACTTTTATAATGCATTATACATAAGGCTTTAAGAAAAGTGTTGGCAAATTTTTCTCTTTTCTTAAATCTTCTACAGAGAGCTGAAGTATGGCATTCCTGTTAATGATGCTGAGGGAAAACGTCTCGGAGAATCAAGTAAAGCTGCTCAGCAAGCCATTATACAGGTGGTGGTGTCTCGTATCGGCATGGCAGTGCCAGCCATGGGTAAGTCTTTAGATGTTTTTTTAACATAAATATTGTGGCGCTCCTATATATATATATATATATATATATATATATATAGTTTATTTTTATTAAATGTATTCAATCACTAAATGTATTCTAATCACCTCTTATTCACAGGCAAATAAATTAGTTACATTTATTTTTTTAAATTGTGAATTTTTCCTCAAACAGCTATTCCTCCAGTTATCATGAATGCCTTGGAGAAGAAGGCCTTCATGAAGGTAAGGAACTCATTTCAAGCCTCTATCTGAGTCTGTCTGAGAGGACTTGTTTTAAACTGCTTTTTAAAAATATGTTAATTTCTCAGCGGTTCCCGGTTCTCAATGCCCCTGTTCAAGTTGGACTTGTTGGACTCTGGTGAGTTTTTAAGGCACTGCTTGTTTGCTATACACTGCAATCATGGTTTAAAACAATGAATGAATGACTTATTTTACATATCCATCTCCACAGTCTGGTGTTTGCCACTCCACTGTGCTGTGCTCTGTTCCCACAGAAGAGGTGAGTGTGTCTGTTTGATTAACCATGGTTTGATTAACGTGCTGATTTGGGTTGTTTTCTGTCTCTGAAGTTCTATGAAGGTGAGCAGCCTGGAGCCGGAGCTTCAAGAGAATATACGACAAAGCAATCCGAACATCACTACGGTTTATTTTAACAAGGGTCTGTAGAGAGGTCTAGGTTGCAGCCCATGTTGATGTCCTCCACTGCACTGGATGTTGGTGGGCACAACTTGAAGGATAGAACGTATTTATTTTTGTTTTGCTGTTATATATTTTTGAATATTTTACCCATGTTATTGTACTATCCAAAATGAAGGTTAGAACTTGCTGCTGGATTTAGTTAAAGATGCTTGAATGTTAACTGCTGCATTGCTTTACGCCTCCATCTTGCGTTGACCACAGACACGTAGACTTATTTACGAATATATCCATTACTTTGATTTATATTAGATTATCATAGGCATGTTGTATGATTTATTTAATTTTTTATTTCTTAATCTTTGGCTAGGAACTTTATAAGATTTCTAGGTTTGTGGCTCAAACATCATTCAATACTCTCCCGTGTGCGTTATTACTAAAGACAGTTAAGGAAATTGGGTTTTCATCTTTATTCTGCCACTTATTTCCACCTTTCATGCTCTACTGTGCCCATTAAGTGCACTTACACAGTGAACGCAGTGTGCTTTACTATGTACTACAAAAGAAACCCTGAAATGTGCAAACACTCCTTCATGAGCACATCAACAACTATCGGGTGACTATCACTGATATCATTTCCTGTATACCATACTTCATTATTTCTGTTTAAGCCTTATATACCTGCGTGGTTTGAAGTCATTGCAAATGTCTTCAAGACATTTGGTTGTGTAGATTGTAGTTTGTGTACTGAAGAAAGGTCAAAATCATATTTATTGGATTATTTAATACTTATTAGTATTTGTGATTGTATGAATAATTTCCCCAAATAGAATGTGTCTGGGCTTAAAGACAAGCACTAAATATCTCAAGCTGCAAGAGCAAATGATAAGAACAAAGTTTGCTGACGTTCGATAGAAATCTGCTCAGTTGGAGTATGAAGAAAAAGTTGCTTCATATGACCTGCTTGATCATGTATTACATCTCAGACATGTACAGTTATGGGAACAACAGTCAGATTTCTTTATTGTTGTCATGGGGGAATCTATTGTGTGTTCTATTAATATATATAATGATGTCAGTCATAGTGTCTGTAGTATTTGATATAAGCATTAGTTAGTTCACTAACCTCTGTCCTGTAACTTGAGCACAAATGATCAAACTTGTTTTCCCTGACGTATTGTGGTAATGTTACAGTGTGTAGTTTTTGTTGTCTGGTTCCTGAAGTTAACAAACCTTTTTTTGCCATCAGACTCTCACAACTCGGCTTTTTTGGTGCAATGGCACATAGACTTGTCATTGTTCTCATCATATCCTCAGTAGAGATCTGTTGTTTTTGACCTAAGCACTCCATTGTAGGCATATAATTTCACCTAATATCTAAGCACATTAAATGTTACATAAGTATGCTGTTGAAAAAGGTAGCCCAGTTGAAAGCAGTCAAGGTTTGATGCTTGCATTATTTAATGTACAAATTCCTTCTTACTACGATGAAAGTAAAAAAAAAAAAAAAAACATGTCTAGGTTTGACATAGAGACGTGTTGGATCTGTTATGCAAATATGACGTATTTGATTGAGATTTTTACAAATATGTCAGATTTCTTCCCGGGATGTCCTGTTACACCTAATATCTCAGACCACTTCAGCCCCACCTGGTGTCAAGACCTGTTCTTCCTTTCAAAATGTGCAGAGTACCAGCATATAAAGTTTGATTAGTCGTGTAATGCTCACAAGCATCACAATGCTTTATGATCAACATGACACGGAATTCCAAACTTAAACTGACAAGACGTTATACTCTCAGTACTGTCATAGCATCCTGAACCAGCTTACTGTCTGTAATATCAGCAGTACACCAGATTATTAACAAAAGTGGGGTTTCAAAATATTCCATGATTGTAAATTGCACTAGACCCCTGACAATGTTTATAGGATGTTAAACCATAATGTTGTAATTGTACAGATTTAATATCATGTTAATAAGCTTACAGTTATCATGTTATTTTCTATATGCAGTTATAACATTATGGTTGTCCATTAAATTGTCTTATGTCAAAACAAAATACAGACTGTCACACCAAACTAGACCTCACCAAAAGAAAATTGATTCACTGCACATGTGTTTGATGCTTAAGAGGACAATTTATTGATCGGTCTCCTTTAGTGTGAAAAGTGCAATAATTGGGTTGATGTTACTTGCATGTAAAGGACAGTTATTCTATACTATTATTATTGGTGCTTATTGATTTATTTTTCCAGCATTTTATATTGTTTTGTTAAATCCTTGTCTGTATTTTATCTGGAACAATGTAATAAAGATATTAAACTACGTCTGAGACTATACTTACTTTGTCAGCATTTGCTACGAGGGCATCATACTAAGAAGAACCAAGAAAACAGTTGACAAAGGAACAGTTCAAACAAAAAGTAAAATTTGGCCTCAGGTCATCCGAGATGTTGATGAATTTGGAGAAATTTTGCATTAAATCTTGCTCACCAATAGATCCTCAGAAGTGAATGGGTGCCATCAGAATGTTGAGTCCAAACAGCTGCTAAATCACAAATAATCCACCCAATTCCAGTCCATCAGTTAATGTCTTGTGAAGTGAGAAGCTATGTGTTTTTAGAACAAAAAATTATATAAATTTTTGTGTTTAAAAAAAATCTTACAATTAAAATATAAGCCTTGTCTGAATCAGGAGAGAAATAAGCACAAATCAAGCAGTATTTAAAAACAATAACAGTTTTAAACAAACATCAGTGGAACAGTCGGTGGATTTTGATGTGAGAGGACAACAAAGGATGGATTTTTCCACTGGAGAAAAAGTTATGGATTATTGATTCATGTTGGCCAGAAGCAATGCTTTAAAATATGCCTTGGTGAAGTTGATTCTTACACACAGCTTTTCACTTGACAAGATGTTAATCGATTGACTGAAGTCATATGGATTATTGTGATGCTTTTATTTGATGGTTAAATTTTCATTCTCACTCTTCCCATTCCCTACAGGGGATCCATAGGTGAACAATTCATTGTAGGGGAGTATATGTTAATTTTAGGGTGAACTATTCCTTTAAGAAGACATATTCTGAACCAGATGGCATGGCTTCCCCAGATGGAACAGATTTCTAATTAAAAAACAAGCAAAGTGCTATCATCAGGGCCGTTTCAAAGTCCTCTGCCTTTAAAATGAAAGCATACCAGTAGGTGGCCGGAGAATTGCATTTGTTGCACGTGCAAATATACGAATCAGGGATTAGAGCTGAATGGCTCAGTAGCAAGTGGTTTTGTGGAGAAATACTATGTAAATGACTGCAATGTACATGGATAATACACAAAAGAATCTCAAATGAAGACTAACTGAATTTTTGGAGATGATATGTTTATTGTTCATTGTGTCCACCCCTAGCTTAACCTTTGGCTGCTCACTGACCAGAAACCAGCAGGTATGTAAGCATGTGTTTGCATCAAATCTGCTCTTTCAACATGGAGTTTGGAAACAGATTTTCATTAATACACATACCACAGAAAACCACCAGTGTGGCAGCAGGCAGCCAAAGGAAAAACAACAATACAACGATTAATGTCAAGCAATTTCTAAAGTGCAAAACCATATTACTTAATTACACAACATTAGTCCCATTTGTACATACTAAAGCACCAGAATTAAAATAAGGCCACATGCAATTCTGTGGCATTGTTACTTAGCTCTTAAATGTACCAGTCAGTTCTAACAATTCAACAACCTGAGCTTTCTCTATTCACAGCATTAGTAGGAGAGATGAAGTGTGATGAGGTGGGTTGTGACTCTGTATCAAGGGAGAACTCTCCCTAATCTATTTTAATCAATCTTGGCAGCTTTACTGTACCTGACAAACTTAAACAATGTCTACTTCTCTATCACAATTTTCTTAGCGGCTTCCAAAACCGACTGAATGCTGACTTTATCTCCAAACTCCTTTTCTCTGTGCTCTAGAAGAACCCCCTGAAAACAACAAAAAACAGGATGTGTGGACAAGCAAGTGGTTGAAGAGGCTCTGAAATGCACTGTGAAAGCACATTCTTGCTTTGTAAAGGTGCCATGAAATATCTAATGGATTACCTGTTCACCTGATCCGATGACAAACACCCCTCCCAGGATGAAACCTTCTCCATTCATGTTGCCTTGGTGACCTGACCTCCAGCCCCTAATAAAGTTTTGCCAGACTCCCAAGCGAATCAAACCAAGCAAACCCATCTTCCTCTGTTGTGGCCCATAAAAAGCTTGCTGTTCACAATTAAGACACCCAAGCAGAATGAATAATGAATGAATATTCAATTATTGGTAGCTTTATGCTCTATTCTTTAATACATTTGGTAATAAATCATGCAAGCATGACTGAGCTTCCGTTAACACATGTGATTTGCTCAATGTACTAAATGTGTGAGCGTCTTTCAGAAGACTTTGATTAAACGGATTAATTCATATGGATTTTTTTTATGATCCCTTTATGAACTTTTTGAAGTGTCAAAGTTTTGGTTTCATGGACTTAAAATGAAAGGAGACACAGAAAACTCTCTGGTTTCATTAAAAACTTGTGTGTTTCGAAGATGAACTGAAGTCTTATGGGTTTGGAATTACAGTAAATGATGACAGAATTTCAATTTTTGGGTGAACTATGCCTTTAATGTTTACTAACCTTTTCATCCAGGAAGATCTCCCCTGCAAAGTGAGGCCTGAAGTCCTGAATCTCTGTACCTACATTCTCCTTCACAACAGCATACAGAGGGACACCGAGCTCATCCAGCTGGGGCTTCAGAGAGGACAGCTCAGAGGCTTCCTGCAGATACACTATCATGTCATCAGCAGCCCCACATGTTTAATTATATAATCATTATTTTGATTTATGGGTTTGTGCTTTTAGCAAATAATAGTAGTGTAGTATTCTTAGCTTCTTTTAAAGAAATAGTTCACCATCATGAAAATTTGCTGAAAATGTACTCAACCCCAGGCCAGTTTGTTTCTTCAGTTGAATTACATCACTTGCTCACCAATGGATCCTCTGCAGTGAATGGGTGCCGTCAGAATGAGAGAAAACATCACAATAATCCAAAAGTGATCCAGTCCTTCAATTAATGTCTGGTGAAGTGAGAAGATGTCGATCTCCATTTATAAGGCAAAACAGTTCTAAACAAAGGTGTCATTGGATTTTGATGAGAGAGGACAAAAAGGGATGGACTTTTTCACTGAAGGAAACACTGTTATGGATTGTGGACTTGTATTTGGTCAGAAGCAATTGTTTTGCAAATGCCTTGATGGATTTGTTTCCTACAAACATCAACTTATCGCTACACAAGATGTTAACTGATAGACCGGACTGGAGTCATGTGGATTATTGTGATGTTTTTATCAGCTGTTTGGACTCTCATACTGATGGCACCCATTCACTGCAGAGGATCCACTGGTGAGCAAGTGATGTAATGCTAAAATCTGATATGATGAAGAAACAAAATCAATTACATCTTAGCCTGAGGATAAGTAAATTTAATTTTTTGGGGGTGAATTATTCCTTTAACATAGATTTTCTCTCAAATCAGTGCAGAAAAATGCAAAAAGTCCTCAGATTTTGAATGGGCAAAAAAAAAAACATTAAAAATAAGAGCAACCTATCTTTGTTATGAGGAACATGATCACTACCTCTCTGCACAAAAATCATCCAGGTCGCCGGACAGCCATGATCACCGCGCCAGAATTCTCCCAGAGAGTTTTCGCTTTTAAAGCCTTCTCATCTGAATGGATACAGATGAAAAAAAAAACATTCAATAAATACTGTGTTTCCTTCAATGTTCTTCTTAGCTATGAGAGCAACTGGCCAAAATTTTATTTAAAAAAAATCCTTATCACTTCATGTGCATTTCAAATAATTTCTTACCACTGTTGATGGTTTTGAGGTCAGCATTCCCTAGATATTCTACAGAAGCAGGTGCTGGTTTAGTCAGCAAGAAGTCAGTGTTTGCCAGTATTAAGCCGGTGATGGCGGCCCCCACAGCGCCAAGGCCGAGTGACCACATGCCCATAGCAAGCGTCTCTCCCTCCAGGACAGACGATGACACTTCAGGGAAAATATATGTATGGTAGGTTACATGAAACATTGTTTCAATAACTGTTAAATATGACTTTATATTTTCTAAGAAATACATGAGACGAGAGTAAGCGTTCAACTAATACTGCCATTTATTTCCTCCTAAAGACACTACTCCAAAAACGAAGGCGTTTACGTACTCATGTAACATAGGAGGGTGTATATGAACACAGAAGGATCAATTTGTGTTTTGTAAATACACAACAACAAAGAGTAATTTGCGGAAGCTATGTTGTAATTTCCTTTTCACGATCAACCCAAGTAAACAAAGAATACCATTTCACCCAAAGTTTTTTTTTTTACCTCACATATTTGTACTAAAGGAAAGCATGTAATTGCTATAACAACTCAAGACATGTTGGGGCAGGAGCAGTACCTTTTGTCTTTCTAAAGGGAGACTGGCTGTTCTGGCTTTTTCTTGAGAAGTGCTGGTTTGTCGAAAAAGCACGTAAACATATAGAGTTGACAGAAGTTGGGCCAACTAATGTCTTGAATGCCGGTCGGCATGCAGTGATGGTCAGATGGAAGTTATGAGTTACGACTGTCTTATCAAAGGCTAAAAGCTGTGGGGACTGGGACACAGAGACTATATACTTGACATCACTATTCACACAAAGAGAAAATCTTCCTCTTGGTGACAAAAGGGTCAAATGCATGGGTCGAGGTCGCATGAGGGCCATTGCTAACATCCAAGGTGAGTTTAGCCAACCTTTCCCCAATCGGGTAAAAGTGCATTTCAGTGGAAAGCTATGGAGAGGAAAGGAAAACAGAGCTTTACCCCTCAATGTAGGTAAAAATGAAACAAAAATAAAGAATCTCTGGATGTACAAACGTGTGAAAAACAGGTACACTTTTAAAAAGTACTTATTACAGAAATAAAATACTCCAAAAGAACCTCTTTAATTGCTTAATGCATTTTATGTTTTTGGACATTTGATTGCATGTTAGTTGTAATTAAATAAACATTTATACTTAATGCAATTAAATAAAGAACTTCAGTACATCTTTATATGCATTTCATAATTCTATTGCCTTTGAAATATGGTTAAAGTATACTGTCGAATGCAACTGACAAGCAATTATGGTAAACAGAAATATACGTTTATATATTTTCTATTAAAATGTGTAGGTCATGTAATTATATAATCGTAATGATTAAATTGATTAAATTGCAATTTGCAAAAGTGAAAAATAACAGTCTAAAGTATAATAAATCAATCACTTTACATGTGATGTCCAGTAGTATGTTAGTAACACAAGAATAAGTGTACTTCTTTTTACAAGTGTACTCGTCTAGTGTACTTAAATGGCAAAACACTACGTGTGCACATTTAATTAGTGCATTTATTTTTCACAAGGGGATGCTGTACATCTCAACAGGTATGATTAACTTAAAGATCTGCACTGCTTAAATAGATATATGTATCCTCCTCCCAGAATGCATACAAAATAAATAAAAAAACTGTCCTTTACCTCACGAAATGGAAAAACAACTAAACTGCAAAGGAAGTTTTTATATAATCACACATTAAACTGAAGCCTTGGCTGATATGACTGCCAATAACGTAAACCCCTGGGCACTTGTGCTGATTTCTGTCATTCATGTGATGTAACGTTACTGAATTCTAGAAAGATCAAAAGCGTAACCTGTTTACATTTGGCATGCAAGTGTAAAGAATTAAAAATAAAAATCAATAAAGTAATTACTTAATCGCTTACTGACTCCAAGCAGAATTGACAAAGATAAACTTGTGTTAATTATACGTAAGGATACTAAAACGATACTAAAGTCATGCTGTAGGTGAGGCTAACACCTGCTGGCTAGCTTGTTTGACTAGCTAGAGAGTTAACGTTTGATCGTTGCAATGCCAGATACAAGCGTTGACAATAAGAAAATAATATGCATTTTTATCTGCATTAGTACGCAAAAGTTAAAAACACAACAAAACGATTAATACTCACAGCTTGCGGTTCAACGTCTGTGTGTAGTTGGCTGAAGCTGCGGTGTGTGTGTATGTGGGACAGACGCGTTCCGTTGGAGGAGCACTAGCCCGTCTAACCTCTTAAAGAGACAGGCAACACCAAAAGATGTACTGCGCAAAACTTTGACAAATCCTTTATTGTAGTTAATGTAGTTTAATACACAAACTTAAAGGCACCGGCTGTGACAATGATTAAATAAAAGTTCTTTATTGTGAGATATTCTTATTGACAGGCTTATAAAAGGTGTTAGCATTAGGCCTGTTTTTCTGAATGAGTGCTTGAGTAAACAAGCCCTCACTCATAAACACACTTTCAACCACTGAGACATGAAATAGCTGAAAAAAATAAATAAATAAAAAAGTTTTTCAGAAACATTAAATAATCTTGCCGACCACAGAGGCATCGGATAAAGGCATTGATAATCTATAGAAGTCCAGGGATGTCAAACTCCGTTCCTGCAGAGTTTAGATTCAACCCTAATTAAACACACCTGATCCAACTAATCAAGTCGTTCAGCTTTATTTGAAAACTGCATGGTATGTGTGTTGCAGCAGTGCTCTGGCCCTCAAGGAACTGAGTTTGACACCCCTGTTTTATTAAATTATTATTATTATTATTTATTTATTTTTTTTTTGTAGAACATAACAAAAAAAAAAAAAAAAAAGGAAAGAAATAAAACCCTGTAATGCTGACATACAATATGTTTGCAAAACCGGTATCCCATAAAGGCGTATAAAGAACTACTCTGAATAGGAGCACAAAGAGAGTCAAATAATGGGTCTAAACCGCTCAAAGCACCTGTGTCAAAGTTAAAATCCATTCTTTCATACACACATACAGAAAGTTTAGTTCTGCTGCTTTTACAAGAACTACTGTTGTACAAAGGGTTTGGATTTAGATAATTTTAATATCACATGATATATGATAACTGTTTATACTGGTTTATATATATAGAACTGTTGTAACATAAATAGAGGATTCTAAATAAAATACCAAAGGAAAATAATCAGTGTTTATAAGACAGGAATTTTAACTAGTCTGAAAGCAATTACAGGCTAGTATTTCTCCAACTGAATCATATTTGTTAAAAGATAATTACATTTGTCTAAATTTATTTTACAATTTTTATCATACCTAGCCATAGCCTTACAACTGTAATATTGCTAAGAATCATCCAGTGTTTTCAGCAGGCTGCTAATCGATTCATTCCCACATGGACCACTCACATATGAAAATGTATACTGAGGAGGTTAACGTCACCAGCTGTTTACAGAACACAGAAATAAGCAGCTGTAAATCATATGTACACCTGACAATTAATTTGTTACAATGATGAGAATTAGATTTTGAAAGAGTGTACACTGTGTATTTGTACCTACAAATTATTCATGACTCAGAATGTTTCAATGACCTAAAAATGTTAACTATATTTGTATAGTGGGAATGTGGGAAACCTCCTTCACCTGTTATAGTAGCAACTTCGGTTGCAGTATTTCTAGTTGATTATTACAGTAATGGCAATGAAGCAGTAACAGAGTGCTTGTATTTTTGAATGAAAATAACTAAAATAATTCATCTGTGTTCCATGAGTTTATTGATCTATTGTGTTATGCATAATGAAAGGTCATAAATAGATGGCACCGTTTCAAATCCAAGGCTGTAAATCAAATGAACACCTGACAATTAATTTGTGACAATGATGAGAATTAGATTTCGACGAAAGCATTTTGAAAGACTGTACACTGTGTATTTGTACCTACAAATTATTCATGACTCAGAATATTTCAATTACCTTAAAATGTTAACTATATTAATGAGATTAAAAACAACGCACTTACAACTAATAGAAATTAGTTTCTCTATTTTATACTGTGCCCTATAACAAGATGACCAATGTTTGTATGATTTAAAATATAATGCTTATGTCATGCACCAGTTATTGCTTTACACATAAATGAAGATATGTCACTCTGGTCCTGGTGCACTTGTGTCAATTACAGGGATAACAGTGCAAGAAAATCAAATAGATGCCAGTCACACAATTACCGTATTTTATGGATTACTGTAGATCTAAGGACATCATGCTACTGTACTATACTTTGTATTATGACCAAAAGAATGACAAAAACTCTTTAGACCACATTAAAGCTGACTGAATGAGACACAGAAGTAAAAAAAAGAGAAGAGGTCTTTGATGTTTTCAGGACATTATTATAACCACGAAAGTCCAGCATACACGACTGCACTATGATTTCTGTTACAACAAGGACATATTAAAACAAAGTATGTTTGTATACATTACATTTGTGTACATGTATAGAGGTTTTCACGCTAAACTCAGCCATAAAGTTATATATTGTTAAAAGTGAAAGTCACGCCTTTCTGTAAATTTCACACAGACCTTTTCAAGATATGTTTGTCCTTCATGAGTTCCAGAGCTATTTCCACTACATTAGCACAGTCCCAGGTGTGTTTCTTACAAGTGTCAAGAACTTGATTATGTAAGATGATACAGTTAGGTTAGTGGATCTGGGCCAGCTCTGTTTTGCTGGTAATAGTTATTTTTAGGGGAGAGGGAAAGAGGCCAGTTGCTGCTGTAGGCTGGAATATGCTGAAATGAAAGTTGTCCCAACATCCCACCCTCTTCTGCAGCTGCTGCATTCCTGGCGACCGCCGAGCCAATGTGGGAAACCTCCTTCACTTGTTATAGTAGTAACTGCGGTTGCAGTATTTCTAGTTGATTATTACAGTAATGGCTATAAAGCAGCTTGTATTTTTGAATGAAAATAACTGTAAAATAATTCATCTGTGTTCCATGCTTCATGCACAGTGACTTGATTTAATGTGAAGGCTCTAATGCGGCAATGAGATGGCAGTGATTGTCAGGGTGGAGAATGCATGAGTTTTTTTGATCTATTGTGTTATGCATAATGAAAGGTCATAAATAGATGGCACCGTTTCAAATCCAAGACACAGCTTAGGTTTCACACCCAGAACCAGCTGTAAAGTTCACCTAGGTCCACCTCACTGGAGCACTTTCAAGAGATTCTGGGTTGCATGCCAATCAGCTGGAAGCATATATACCCCACCTCCTAAACATCCTCGTCTCAGTTAGCCATTGGCTGATGCATTTCACTCCTCCGTGCTTATCAAAAGAGTTTCCTTTAAAAAAAATGGTGCAGGGCAGGTGACAACTTGTGTTTATCACCGTACACCAACCAGCAGCACCCACGTACATTTTGTACCAAGAGAGCGGTAACAAAACATAAACAGATGCTTGTCACCTCAACTAACCTCAACCTTTCCACCTGTGTATTTCTCTCACAATTACTTCATCTTGATACAAAGACTAACAAAAAGATGTAAAGCAAATGCATCTATCCAGTTTTTATATACAATATATTCTATCTCTCAACATATTATTATGTTATGCATTACACATTATGTTATTATTATATAAAAGTATTAATTCTCTCTCTTGCATGCAGCAGAAGCAACAATATGATAAAACCGAAATGAAACCGAAAACACCTCATCCACACCAACTGGAATCATATTCTAAATAAAGGGATGATGATTAAATTACCATTTTCAATGAATGAACCTGGTTGAAAAGTAAGATGAATCAAAAGAATAAAAAACTCATAAATGCCCACAAAAGGAACACCTGTAAGCAAAGCCACAAACACGTCAGTAATTCTTTTGAACAAGCTACAGAGTTCAGAAACTGATGATGCTGGAAAGGTGCACCAGTCAACAAAGCTCTGCGTAACAGGCCTGTGTGGGTGAGTAATACAGAAGAAGCCAAATTTGAAGTTTGCCAAAAAGCCCATTAGCAAGCTCTTGTGGTCAGATAACCACAAAACAAGCTTTTCTTTAAAAAATTAAAAATAAAATAAACATCCAAAGAATGCCCAGACTATAAAATAACCAAACTGCAATATAATGATGACATTCCTTGGTAGAACGACTATATGTCTTATTGAAATCAAGCAAGAATCTATGGAAATACCATTGGAGAATGTCCCACAGTCTTTTAAAACTATAGCGTGGGAGAAAGTTAATCTTTTAGCTGGACAATGATCTCGAACACAAGGACAAATAAACACTCGGGTGACACATGAAAAAAAGGTGAATGTCCTACAGCTGACCCCATCACTGTCCAGTTGAGAAATTGTGGCATTTATAAAAAAAAAACTGACTTAGGCCATCCCAGTAAACTCTGTTCGGAGAAATGGGTCAAAGTCATATCTGGACAGCCTGTCACATCCTTATGCCAAAAGACATAGCTGTTGTCACAAATTATTATCATTTATGGATTAATTAATTTTGAGTTTCAGTACCTAATATATTATTGTAAATGAATTTTAGGCTCAATGAGAGAACTAGAATACTGAATATCATATATACTAAATAAACATTTGGTAACTATTTACTGTTTACGGACCAATTCTTTGTGAGTTGCATATTACTAGCATATCAGTTGTTTATTACTACTTATAAAGCACATATTCTGCATGACCATTTTTTAGATCCCTTAACCCCACTCCTAAATAACTACCTATACTAACTTTTAATAAGCACCAATTTCAGAGTTTATTGTGGCGAAAGTTGTTGTTAATAGTGAGAACCAATCCCCAGACTAAAGTGTGACCAAACATTTAATATACAATTACAATTAAACACTAAATTCATTTGGGCTCATTTAAGTAAGGAAAGCATAAGTCTTTTATTTCCGAGTCAAACCGAATTCATTTGAAGATTAAACTATAACTGCAACAAGAACAGATAATGGATAGGTCTATATTTCTAGGACATATTATGGACATGAATAGTTCTGTCATGTATGTATTCAAGAGTGGATCAATCATACACACACACACAATACACAGGGCTGGCTAGTGACCGTCAGCCATGAACTTTTAAACCAGCACATTTTAGCCCTGCTTGCATTTGTTCTCTCGTCTTGTTTGGTTGAGTTTGTTTTCTGACCAGATTGTTGGGCCATCTCTGAACAGCTACCACATATCTACTCACAGCTAAAGGATCATAGTCCATAATATAAGGTCTCACATGCTCACCTGTTTGTCAGTGTGTAGTTTACATGAAAAAAAAGGATCAATGTTTATTTTCAGTCTTTTTTAATGTTTATTTTAATTAATTATTTCATATTGTAATGATTATTGAAATAATTGTCTTCAGTTGTTCAGTGGAAAAATGTCAGAGGACCTAATTATGTTTTTGTTGTTATTGTGTTGTTGTTATTGAGTTCATCTTTTATGCTACATATTGAGAGTTCAACAAGAAACTGACCTTTGTCTTGCCATTTCACTTCATTGACTCATTTGTATATTTGCCATGAGAAAAACCAAATTTGTTCATTTGACACCAACTGAAAAATTATAATATTATAATGCTTAAGTTAAACACATCTGTTCACAGATAAGCATCTATACATTTATTGAGCATCTGTGCCGTCCATCATCACAGTTCAGCCAGTTCAGTAGTTATTTAGGTCATTCACATAGGTTCCTATAGATTTTGTTTGTCTTTCTGCTCAAGCATAAAGGTTGTAGGTTTAATCCCATGCGTGGTCACCTAAAGAACTGGAGAGTACTAACTAAGATCACAATTCTGCCCACAATTCTCAAAATTATGTATTAGAGCTGTTGAAATATTTTAAGATTTTAAGAGAAATGTAGTGGTGGGCAAATCAATCAAATAAATGAAATCATAGAATGAAGCAGCAAAATAAAATGTATACAAATAAACCTTTGGTCAAATCCTGGCTTGAACCATATTGCAGTTTTGAAGCTTTGAAAAGGAACTTTTAATTGAGAATGTGGAAATCTTCAATCTACAATTGACTGCAGAATGCAGACAAAAAAAATAAAAAATAATAAGCAGACTCTGAGCATAGACTGTTAAAAATTTAACAAAGATCACGCCAGCGTGTCTTGGAACAGACCCTGATTGTTATATATAAAACCATTAAGTTTTTAAAGGGTTTTGCAATGCATTTATTACACATCCACAAAGAATACATTTTAGCCAAGCACACACTTTTTCAAACGAGAGTTCTGTATCATCCAATCACATCTGCAGTTAACTTCACCACACCCCACTTTAGATTTGATATTACTGGACATAACTTTTCCACAAATTTATCATTAATCACCTTCAGGTCTGTTTGTAAGCACTCCTGCCCTATATATATATATATTACCATGTTGTGAGGATGATTTCTAGCCCACAAGTGTCCACTGAGAGCAGCAGCCATCCCACCCCTAGGAAACCTTCCTATGAGCTGAGTGCAGAAGGGGTTAACAGAGAGTTTCTGAAAGTTTGAATCTCCTCCCCCCCAAACAACACCCCCTGGAATGGTCTGCCCCACTTGTTCACGTGATGTGTGTGTGTGTATGTGTGTATGTTTGTGAGTGAGAGAGTGAGTAAAGCTTAGTGTGTGTGTTTTCTTTCTGCCATATATAGGGGCAAATTTGCTTCGAGACAAGGTTGTGTGTTATATAGTCTGTGATCTATCTGCAAACCTCTCTTTCTTTCTATCATTCTTTCTTCTATAGCCCCAGGACTATAAGGAGCTCTTCATACTTGGCCCGCTTTAGCCAAAGTTGGAGGAAAATTTCTGAGCACTTGATCGATTATTTTGTCCTGTTGATTTCGAAGATCTGTTCAGTTGCTGGCAAACATGGAAGGAATGAATGACATTCATGATGACGGATCCTTCATGTTCACCTCAGAGTCTGTGGGAGAAGGGCATCCAGGTGATTTTTTTAATCTGAACTTTTACATTTAAAGTTTGTAGTATGCACTAATATAGATTTGCATTCTGGACCTGGCTGCTTGCATGGCGAACAACTCTAAAAAAACATGTACTGGACTAATTCACCTGCCTCGACAAATCATTGGCGCATATAGAAGCGGTGAGCTGGTTTAGCAGCAGTTCGTACAGAAGTAAGCTGCTTAAGCAGCAGTTCAATGGGGTTCATTCACACTTTCAGTAGAAAAACTTCCACAGTACCATGTGCTTATCTGGTATTTAGGAGTGAAAATGTAGTAGACAAAAATAGTCAATTAGGGGTCATGACTTTTACATAGGTGTTAAATTACTGCATATGATTTGGAGGCTTTTCTCAGTTATATTTACTATGCAGTTTTGAACTTACTGATACAGTGAATGGTTTGATTATGACAGCATCCCATGGCTCAATTTTAGGTGCACCTGTTTGCCAACAGATTTTGCTTCGGTAGTTAATTCTATTTCATGTGGGAACTTGCCAGACCTCACATTTCTTATCAACCATATTGCAGTTCTCTCATGCCATGCTGCAAGGCCAAAGTGCTGTAGACATTTTCATATGCTGCACTCCTGAAAAATGCTAAGTCAGTTTGATTGGCACAGTGCATTTCACAATACATATTTCAAAGCTTCTTTCAAACTTAATGACTCTTAATAAGTTTTAATGACTTTTAATCTAATCCGGTCTGGTTCCTCCTAGACAAATTTTGCAACAGTGCAAACTAACCTGTCTGGTTCACATGAACGAAATGTTGAGAGTCTTGCTAAACATCTCCCATCAGCACATATTTCAGCAAATCAATCAATAGGCGTGCATGTGCAAGATGCAAAAAAAAAATCTATTCCATAATGCTCCAGACTGAAGCGATATCATAGATTCGACTTGTTTGTCTCATATTATCACCTGAGATGTTGTTTTGGACAGCATATTTTCTGATGTAACTCACCTAAATGGTTGCCTCAGCTAGCAGCCCAAATATAGACTGAGTGAATGATTCTGAAAGGAGAGGACCACTGGTATTGTCCTCCAGCTGCTCAGCTGATTCCGGTGTCCTACAAACTTACTACAAGAGAGGCATTAAACTGAAACTTTTTGGTAACACTAACCCCACATTTGAACCTTCATCTGAGCCATTACATAACTTTGTTTCATAATGATGGGATTTCGTTAATAGATAAAATCTGTGACCAAATCAGTGATGCAGTTCTTGATGCACACTTGAAACAGGACCCAGATGCCAAAGTGGCCTGTGGTGAGTGAAAATTTTTAATCACAAACAAAATAAAGGCTTTCTCTATAAACATGTCTGTCAATATATTAAATGAAAGTTTATAGTCCAACAGCTGGTCACTTATCTTGACTCTCGTGCAGTTATAGAGTGACCATTTCATGTACTCTTTCAGTTTCAAGGGCATTTAAATGGATACCATCTCCATTTCTAACCTAGCCATGGATTATAAAATGGCAACTTTCCTTTGTCGTGGGTCATTGGACTGATTAAGGTTGTTTTAATCATCAGAAACTGTTTGTAAGACTGGCATGGTACTTCTCTGTGGTGAGATCACATCTCGGGCCAACGTTGACTACCAGAAGGTTGTGCGAGACACCATTAAACACATTGGTTACGACAACTCTGAAAAAGGTCAGGATCAATACATTTAGATTTTCAGTAGCACTTCAAATCTTTACTAACTCATCCACCATACATGTCCACTCTTTGCTCTTCCATCTGTTTAGGATTTGACTATAAAACCTGCAATGTGCTGGTGGCTCTCGAGCAGCAGTCTCCTGATATAGCGCAGGGTGTCCACGTTGACAGACATGAGGAAGATATTGGAGCTGGAGACCAGGTCTGAACACAACGGATGTGTACAAATGTGTTTGAGCACATCCTTTGAGACAAACATCCTCATATTGCATTTCCGTTGTATCTTAGGGGCTCATGTTTGGTTACGCCACTGATGAGACGGAGGAGTGCATGCCACTCACTATTGTCCTCGCTCACAAACTCAATGCCAAAATGGCTGAGCTGCGGCGGGATGGCACCATCCCATGGCTCCGCCCAGACTCAAAAACTCAGGTCAGCAAAATAAGACTGAAAAACCTAAATATTATATGTAGAGTAAAAAAAAGTGATTATTTTTGCATATATAAAATATAATTGAGTCTTCAGAGCCACAATGTGCAGGTTCAAAGCCCCTGACTGACACTGACCATGCTATCTTATCAGCTGAGTGTTCATTGAACCAACACATTGGCCAATAGGTGGGCCTTACTTTTCCCAGTGGAACAGAGGACACAGCTGTGCACCCGTCAATCTCAGGAGCATGCCAGCAACTCAAGCTGGGCAGCTCTCAGGAAGCTGAAACCTCTGGTCTATTTTAAAGTTCTGCCATTTTCAGACCATAGACCAGGAAATGTCCTTCACATTCCCTATGTCAATTGAAATGATGACTTAAGATGTCTTCCACAACTTCAGGTCACTGTGCACTACAAGCAGGAGAATGGCGCTGTGATTCCTTTGCGTGTCCACACAGTGGTCATCTCCGTCCAACATGACGACTGCATTTCACTGGAGGAGCAGCAGCGCATTCTGAAGGAGAAGGTCATCAAAGCTGTGGTGCCAGCAAAATATCTTGACGATAAGACTGTCTACCATCTGCAGCCAAGTGGACGCTTTGTCATTGGAGGGCCTCAGGTGAGCACTTTCTATGGTTCAAACGGTTGTGTGAAACACTGTTGTATAAAGAATTTTAAAGGTTTAATTCACTTAAAAAAACCTTCATGCGGTTTTTTTTTCTACAGAATGAAATTTTTTGAAGAATCTTTGTGCAGCTTTATAAAAAAAACCACACACATAGTAGTAGTATTTGTGCACTACTATATTCCAAGTCTTCTTAAGCAATACAAGGAATACTATTCCTTGTGAGAGGAACACGCCAAAATAAAATAAATTTTCAGTTAAAATCTTCACCTACTGTACTGTATATCAAAGCTGTCGTGCCAGTTTCATTGACACCACAACACTGGTTCTCATGTTTATTGTAGCAGAACATAGTGAGCCATTTCCAATCTGCACTAACACAGACTAGACAAACTTCTATGAGGTGAAAAGCTGTTTCATAATTCTTCACAAAATTCTCCCTTTGTTTTTTTCACAGAAAAACATAACTAGTTTGGAATTACATTAGGATGACAGAATTCAAATTTTTGGTGAACTTTTTTTAAACCTTGTAAAATCTTTGCTTTTCAGGGAGATGCTGGTGTCACAGGTAGGAAGATTATTGTGGACACATATGGTGGATGGGGGGCTCATGGTGGTGGAGCATTTTCTGGAAAGGACTACACTAAGGTGGACCGCTCTGCTGCCTATGCTGCACGCTGGGTGGCTAAGTCTCTGGTCAAGGCCAAACTGTGCAGAAGAGTGTTGGTTCAGGTAAGACAAAAGTGTTGACATCTAGACAAAAAAAAACTGATCCACATTATTTACCAATTTGATCTGGATCCTTAATCTAATGGGGTGAGCTGGTGTCTGGAGCAGGTTCATGAATATTTAATGTGTTCTGTAGGTGTCTTATGCCATTGGAGTCGCCTACCCTCTCTCAATCTCCCTTTTCACCTACGACTCATCCGAAAAAACAGAGAAGGAGTTGCTACAGATTGTCAACAAGAACTTTGACCTCCGACCAGGTGTCATTGTTAGGTAAACAATTAATAAGATAATACGTTCTTATTATGTTCTTCTACTTTAGGGAAGGAAACAGCATTTTCTGTTTTTCAGCCTTAAAACACAATGGTTAAGTTCAGTACTTTATGCAGGTGAATTAAAATGGAGGGAAACAATATTTATGTGGAATTTAGTTCACTAAAATAAGGGGGAATTAAGGGTTATTTTCTGCTATAACATTGTTTTAAAAAGTGCCATGTAATGCTATTAAATTAAAAATTACAATTATGCATTTAGCAGACACTTTTATCCAAAGGGACTTACAGTGCATTCAGGCTATCAATTTTTACCTATCATGTGTTCCCGGGGAATTGAACCCCCAAACGCAGTGCTCTACCACTTGAGCTACAGGAACACTATGTTATAGTGACCGTGATTTCACCAAGTACAACATGTTCCTGGATCAACATCCTTGTTGATCCTGGAACAACATTCCAATCAGAACTGAGGGATAACTTTTCAGGAAATATATGTTTTAGGCCACATGTGTGTGTGTGTGTACCTGGTATTTCCTTCCAAATGTCCCCACAAGGAAAGTAATACCAGTAACACGAAAAAAGGAAAGTGGTCCCCATGAGTAAAATAGCTTATAAATCATACTATATATTATTATTATTAAATAATAATAATAATAATTATATATATATATTATAATATATATATATATATATATATATATATATATATATATATATAATTATTATTATTTTTTTATCTAAAAATGCAAAAAGTTTTCTGTGAGGGCTATGTTTAGGATTAAGGGACAGACAAAAAGTTTATATGGTAGGCTATAAAAACTATTACACCCATTGGAATTCCCCATAGAACATGAACTTTTTCTTTTTAAAAATATTTGCATGAAACAAAAAACTCAGAAATACACTGATTACAACAATCCTGCTCAATCTCATATAGGCTATGTAAACATGACATTTCCCGATATTTCCTCCAGGGGGAGTATCGCAACCACCAATACGCCTAAAAGGTGGTTCTACAATGCATTAAGCGTCTTTCAAAAAGTAACGATGCACAAATTTTCTTTAATTAATTACAGTTTTGGTGTAAGTAGGATTATAACAATGGCTGTTTGGTGAAAATCTAACAAGCTCAATTTCTACTTGACAGGGACCTGAACCTGAAGAGACCGATCTACCAGAGCACCGCGTGCTACGGTCACTTTGGCCGATCCGAGTTCCCCTGGGAGATGGCCAAGAGTCTCAAGGTTTAAACCGAGAGGCGCGCGCGAGTCTTACCTTCAGTCATTCAGGCGCTCCTTTCAGCTGATCTTAGTTCTATTCCCGCATATGCTACATTTCAGATTAGACGAATATATACTGTAGGCTAAATGTCAAGATTGATCAATTAAAACCGGTCTTTTATTTAGAAGTCTGCCGTGAAAGGATACCGTGACACTCGTGACAATCTATCATTCCTTCCGTGTTGCCAACTGATTTTCAGGGGGAGTTGCTAAAGTTAGATCGATTTGTAGCTAAAAGTTGCAAAATGACGTTGTGACGTCATTGCATGATGATGTCACTGCATAACCACGACACAAAACACACGAGATTATTCAAATCTCAACGAAAAATATTATTTGTTCATACAAATATAATAAACATAAAATATTTTAATTTGTAAAAGTAACAAGTAACATCTTTTTTACAACATAAAATTATTGAACAGTTAGCCTACACATTTTATGTATTTTCTAATTAACTAGTAAAATTGCACATTCTGAGCAAATTTTCTTGCAGTGTACCTAACTGGACAACAGTTATATATACAAGCTAATAACATGCTGTAGAAGCATAAATGTGCATTTATTATTGACCAATTGGAACTAGCAACTTAATGCACATTTGATGTTTGTACTGTTAGTCATCTCTTTCCAGCTCTCTCCAGGCTGATGTGCTGCTTGACTGGCTAGCTGTTCAATGGTTTCATGTTTTTATGTCATTTAGATGAAAATATGTGCCTTTATTTATCAGTCACTTTACAAAAGTTGCTAAAAGTTGCCAAAAACTTTTTTTTTTTTAAATAGCAAATTTTGTTGCTAGGTGCTTTTCAAGAAAAAAGCACCTTGGGTTGTCTTGGGTTGTCTGAAAAGTTACTAAATCTCTAGCAACAAAATTGCTAAATTGGCAACACTGCATTCCTTAAAGCCAAAGTGTGTTCTAGCCTATACCAGCTCAGAATATAGTGAAAACCTTAAGTAATCAGCTCATAGTTTGATTATCTTAAAAAGTGTAAGTACTGTGACTCTGTGGTGCTATCAAAACATTACTCTGTCAGCAGCAACACTGGCAAGTTTTGGGCGGAAATATCTGTTTTTCTGATCAGTGGTAGAGAGCTTGGGAAAACTGCAGTGCAATTCTGTTTGGTGCCACTAGTGCCTCAGAAAAACACATTTCATCTTACTTAAAATGATTTCAATCACAATTATTCAGTTTTTACTACATTTTAATTTCTGTTAATTTTTTTATGAGCCAAATTAACTATTTAGTCAGTTTCTCATTGTGGCTGTTACAGCTAGTTACAGCAGTGTGTTGCGAAGAGTTTTAAGCATTGTGGACCATTGGGAGCTTTAGGTTTTATAAGTTATACAATCTGAGAAACATATTCCTTGCATCATATATTTACAGTCTTAAAAGGGTCTAATTTGTGTGCCTCTTTCTTGCATCATAAGAACATTAGCTTTTTATGCTTCATTTTTTGACTGCATTATCTCATTAATGTTTGATAATGGCAGAGATGAGAATATTGTTGTTTACGTGTACAGATCCTATGCTGGTCTTACATTAATTGTCACCCCTGGAGAGTGAGCATATGTGTGTGTGTGTGTGTGTGTGTGTGTGTGTGTAGCCTACTTCAGTCATGAACAAAGCCAGATTATGTTGCACACTTGAAATGTGTGTGAAAGCCACTCATTTGTTTTCTTTAGACTTCTGGGAGTTCAACAGAGGCATTAACCCCTACAAACACTATAAACCAACTTCTTACTGTTTTCTTTCAGATTTTCGACTTTTGTCTTTAAGATTGAATTAAGAATTTGACATGTAAATAATTGTGAATAATTAAAATTGAAGAAAATTCTTCATATATGTCAGGTGTCAGTATGGATGTCTTTAAACAATGAATGACTCACTTGTGAGTTAATATGCCAACCAATCATTCCATTATGTTGTATTATGTGCAAATAATATGTTTACTACACAGTTTTGCAATAGGTCACCAAAAGCTGAAGCGAAACACTTGATAAGTCAAACAAACTCGAAGGCCATGGTGACTACTAACAGGAATTGTGTGACACAGTCTACATGACTTCAGCAAAGTTCATTCACAGAAAAGGTTAATGAGTGTAATGTCTGATTCTGCTTTATTTCCATACATTTTAAGGTAAAATTACAGCACAATCAAACACATCCAGCCATAAAACTCCAAAACATTTCTCCAATCTCTGGTTGAAACAAAGGCACGTTATTTTTGCTATCTGGTATCTCATTAAATGCTGATGTGTGGCAGAGTCTTGTTGAATGATGACAGCAGGTTTGCAGCAGTACAGCTATTTCAGAGTCCAAGATTAAGCAAACAAATAGATAATGCATGAAGGAACACAGGTCTAGGCAAAAGGTAATGCAGAAAAAAATGACTTTTAACTGTTTTTTAAAGGACTAGTCAAAATGACTTTTTCACCCTCATGTTGACATCTTTATTTATTTATTTTTCTCTGTGGAACACAAAATGAGAATTTTTGCAAACCTTTGAGGATGCTGGTTGTTTGGAACAATTGAAATACACAAAATGAGCTACTTTTATGGTGGTAATTAGTGTGAATTGTCCAGTGAGGAACAGAGCTGCACAACAATTCTTCAAATTTCTTCTTTTTACTTCCACGGGAAACATAACAGCATTTGAATTTGAAACCAAATGAAAGTGGCTATATAGTGAATTTTTATTTTTGGATGAACAATTTCTTTAAGCAATATCAGAAATATATCTGAGACAATGGTTTAAACCACAAAGTAAACCAAATTATGAGGTTGACAGTATTACAAGATGCAACTGAAGCAAAATAAAAATCTCTATGAAGGAACTATTCTAAACAAGTTACGGAAATGGTCAAACTTTTACTTATATCTGGTGGATCGACGCAGTCTTGAATGCAGAGAGAAGATATGTGAAAGCAAAAGACAGGTCTGAAATTCCTGAGCGAAGAGAATTAGTAAACTGAAATGACATGAAATATGTTTTCAGGACGGCAATGGTAGGATAAATTATAAATATGGCTATTATCCAGACAAATTAAATGACAAAACTCCCCTGATAGTAATTGAGGAACAGTATGATTTTTTTTTGTCACGTAAAGACAGGTAATGTGAAAACATTTGACCGATGTAAACCAAATTGCATCTGTTTTTCAAAACAAAATCAATTCTGAACTTGCAGTCCTGCTGCAAGTAATTTTGTCTGCAAAAAAAAAAAAAGCTCACAGAGACCTACTGTACATCTAAGAACACCTAAACTAGTCACCCTTTACATTAAAGGGCAGCTTCTGTGAAAACTCAGTCTTTCATTTCAAGACGCTTCCTTGTAACCAACTCCCATAAAACCCCAACACACACACACACACACACACACACACACACACAACAATTCCCCACAGCGTCAGAAAGAGGGAAAGCTATGAACACACTGACCTCAAGACAAACTCTCTTCTCAGTTACATTTGGTCACAATGCACAGCAATACTCATAGACTCTAACATGACATCTGGAATGGCACCAATTACTGGCAACTTAATGTGATAAGCTTATGCGCCTGTTTCACGAGAGGTTTTTGCTGATCTCGTTCAGCTTAGTTGTTTACAACCAGCATAATATTT